>NW_008481859.1:253770-254288 GCF_000524495.1 Plasmodium inui San Antonio 1 | reverse complement strand
TGTCAACTTCTGATTTTCCCTCTAAGGATATTTTATCAGTGTGTGATTTGTATTGCGGTGTCTTCAGTGGGTTGTGCCTTGTTCCGTACAGAAGCGTCCTCAGGAGAGTGAGTATTTTCTATAGATTCCATATTTTTGTTTGTCTAATAAAACAGTGCACCCTAATTTAGTAGATGAAGAGAAATACCGAATCACATATGCCATATTTATCGGTAAATAAAACATATGGAGAATAATGTTTTCCTACTTCCTTCGTATGTGTCTAGGCTGTTATGTATAACGAGTATTTAAGAGAACAAATAAATGGACTATCAGGAACCTTCAAGGAGGATTATTACAAATAGGAAATTCCGCATTTTCCATTTGTACATTTGTTCTCCATTGTATGTTACGGAAAATTTCTGTACCCCCAGATTCAGGACAAATGGGGCATATAATGGTAGATGAAATATTTCGCGGCCTCCAGATAGGTTCCCCCGATGATGAGTAGCAATTGGTTAGTTGCTTTTCACATGTGT
>NW_008481859.1:253105-253760 GCF_000524495.1 Plasmodium inui San Antonio 1 | reverse complement strand
GCAGAATATACCACATTCTGGTGATAAAGGATGAGCAAATCCTGTTTATCTGTCTAGTACACTATGTATATCTGTGCGACGAATATATGAAAGCAGAAAATATGCAAGAGCGAATTCAAAATATAACGGCTTCCGGATCCCAAGAGGACGAGAGAGACACTTCACGAAGCAGAATAACCCTTTAAGAGACTATAAGAGGAAGGTAAAAATGTGAGTTTTCACGTACATACGAATACTCCATTAGATATCACACAAATCATAAAAAGAATCAAAGGGGGGGATGACCCTGTAATTTGACACATTTCGATATAGTACAGGGGTTACCATCATATATATTCTAGTAAAATTAAGCAAAGACGTCGACAAAAACGGTGGTATCTTACCTGATGGGTTATATGATGATCACTATTTAGGCAGAGGGAGGCCTGCTCCCGCGATAGCATATTCCTAAATGTTCCTCTTCCGTGTCAAATTTGATGAATTCCGTTTCGCAGAGAAATGACCAGAAGGTTCCTTCTCTTTCCATCCTACTAAGAATACCCTCAATTCTTTCCGTTGCGCATACATTAATTGTTCTCTCATTAGAACAGTATATATGTCGAAGGAATAGCATAACTTCTATTTATGTTGGTAAATGAGTGATAGGCCATTTTGC
>NW_008481859.1:247937-251695 GCF_000524495.1 Plasmodium inui San Antonio 1 | reverse complement strand
AATGGGGCATATAATGGTAGATGAAATATTTCGCGGCCTCCAGATAGGTTCCCCCGATGATGAGTAGCAATTGGTTAGTTGCTTTTCACATGTGTTCCGCATTAGAATTTTGCCCAAAAATAGGGTTGATTATCCTCGTCATTTTGTTAAATATTTCACTTACTTGGTGTCCGTGTCTTTGGAAGTATGTGTCTCCTTCGTCCTGTGGGTAGAACCTCCTCACATGTTTCTGAACTCTGTATTTATCAAAGTTCTCTCAGGTCATCTCACGTTAGGGCATTCATATGAACACCATTGCAATATAACATGTAAGTATGCGCGTTATATTTTGCCTCTGAAGCTGTCCTGCTCCAGGTACGTCATTATCAGGCTGGTGTGAGCTCTCCTATTATTGTTCGTTCGTCTCCTCTTACAGGGGGCCTCTTAATGTCTGTGCTTTATACTCAATCTGTTTTTTTCTGGAAATTCCCAGAAAAATTCTGTGTGTATCTGCTATGTTTGGGGACGTTTCCATATTCTCCTCGTTTAAACAGTTTCCTATGTGGCCACCCAGGTACAATTTCACGTCTTGTGAATTCTATTGCTTTTTGCATTCATCCGGAAGCCTCATGAATAGCGGTATCGGCAATTCCGTATGTATATCTTCATCTGTAAGTACACACACTTCGTGGTTATGCACCTCCCGTTTTTCTTTATCGCATCTTGTTCCCGACTTGTTATCAGTCGTCTCATATATCACATGCTCGGCTGTTTCCTTCTGGTGGAGCTTTATAACTTTACCAGACAAACTATCTGGAATGTACTGTTTCATACGTATGGGCTGTTTTGAAACCTAATTTCTACATACACTTCCTTGTGTTTGTATGAAAAGAGTTTGTGGCTCCTCGTTAAATTGATTGTTTTCGGACATTACAATTTCCTGAACGCATTGTTGTTCCGTTTTGCGTCTTTGGTGTAATCTGTGGAATTAATTGTTCTCTTTCAACATATCAAAAATATACGAGTATTTATGTTCGAAACTATGCCACTAATGTTTTGGTATGTACAGATCACCATAGTTGTGTGCATCTATTCTCATTAGGTTTCTCCGTCGGGTAATTCCACCTATCACACCTTTATTTATCATAAATGTGTGCACCACTACTTGGAGGAGATGTTTCTTGGTAAATTTGCATTCTTCTTTTTTGATTCATCTAAAAGTTCTGTATGTATATATAGAATCTTCTACGGAACGTCTCTTTTTCATTTTGCATGTATACACTCTTTGGGATGTCTTAATTACATATTAACTACTCATATTCAAGGTCGCGCAATGGTACGTGGTCATTATCATATCATATCTCCTTCTTTTTTTGGCAGTTATGGCCAAACATTGCTGTGTCTAGGTGTACCCTTCTTCCGGCTTTGGGCTTTCTGTGTTTCAGGGGAGACTGCGATTCTAAGGGCGTGTATTGCTCTAGGGGACAGAGTTGGCACGAGAAGTAAGTTCCGCTTCCCTGGCGTCTTCTACATATTGACCACAGTGCACTAAATGATATTTTTTGCTTGTATATATATATACATATATCTATACTTCCATAAGAAAGGTAAACTCTGTAATGGGCCCCCCAAGTATTAAGATAATAAATAAAACCTCAATAAATGCAATGGCATCATTATATAGTGTTTAGAACGCTATACCGCATTTGGGGTGTGCTCAGGACTACTAGTTCCGTATCCCGAAAAGTAGTAAACATAATGACAAAGGGGGGACATACCTGGCACTGAAGGACATTATGTACTCCCGATAGCGATGAATTTATGTGTAGTGCGCTGTGGCACATTTGCAGAAAATTATACGTGAAGAAACGATGAAGGTGGATAAAGTATACTAAACATACTCGGAGAAGGAATTGGCTGCAATTAGACACAAGCGGTGAAGGATATTTTTGCTAAATATTCAATTAATAATGAACTGAAGGAGTTTATAGTTATTTATTTTGATAACAAATCCCTCACTCATGTGAATCTGATATTCCCTTAGAGGATATACCCTTCTGGATATTGAGTTCTAAGATGATCTCAGCACCCTATCATGGTATTAATGGAACTGTCAACTCTGTCACTACCCCGGTTTAATACTAAGTAAAGAAGAAATCGATTTTGAATAAAAAGATTGACTAAATGGGAAGACGTATGCGGGTGAATAGTAAGAGTTAAAGATTCTTGGCCATACAATACACCATGCGGGGGAGAAGATATTGCAATAATTATATTTAGGCATTTCTCTTGTCCAGTTAGGCCACCCTCTCACTATTACGAATGTCGTAACGCGGTCTGATTAATTTGGTGGGGAGGATTACTTATTATCGGCAAAATATAAGAAAAAAAAGAACCAAGGAGTGTGAGTATTACACCCCTATGTAAAGCGACGGACGATACAGTGACATGAAAGTATGTCAATCAGAATCAAACCGGAATCGATAGGGAATGACGACGATAATGATAAACCACTTGATTCTGATTACCCCCAGATATATATAATACGAAAGGGAACGAAGATAGTGAAACAATTGTCGGGGTTGTTATAAAATATTACAACAAATACGTCATAGAGATTAGGAAGAAATTCCAGTATTGAATCATGAAGAGAAACTGACAATAACAGATATATGTGATTATAACGTCCTCATCTCTGCATATGATGAATGGCAGTAAACTAACGAAACAACCTACGGCATTCCTCATTTGGACTGGTTAAGCTATTTTACATTATGGGTATGAACTGGTGATGCATCACTTCTGAGAGGGATAAGCAGGATATTGGCGCCAGAAATACACGTAATTTACATCCGTCTATACATTGCTATCATTTCTTGAAAACAGCCTATGTGTCGTTGACTCCTTTACACCTGACCATGGAACATATATCCATGGATATACATAGAAATATGTATATTTTTCCTCTTCTATATGTGGGATTAATTCATGAGTCATAAAAATAAGAAATTTTAACCTGGGGAATTATGATGCCCATCTGGCGCCATAAAGGAAAAGGCTACACAAAAACATCACCAGAAGGAAAAAGAATAGTACGGATGTTTAAACATCTTTAAGCACAGGGAAAACATAATTACCAGTATATGCTGATTCAAATTAGAAGATTGTCCAATTGGCATAGAGATTTTCACCCTCAAATTACACAGTTGGTCATGAGGGGTTTCATCTATGTATATATAGAGGGAGTATCGGATTATCGAATTTGAACTGGTATAATATGAGTTCTAATTCCACATTGAACTTTAATTGTATGTTGCATACGATTAGAAGGGCCCCTATAGCGTCCAAATGTGTTCATGCCTTCCTGTGGAAACTCGGATCAGTTCAATACAATAGACAGGTGCAGATCCAATGAGCACAGCGTGGAATGGTTGGCGGTCGTGTTTATATGGCTTTTTTTATAGTTACGTTATTCTTGTGAATGGGTTCTCATGCTCCATTGTTTTTGTGAGTGTCCTCCTTGATGTTTCGATATCTTCACTAGTATCCCCCGGCAGGTTGCATTCTTCTTGTGTATGTTTTTTTCCCGTTTCTACATTTTTATAAGTATGTTAATTCATATCACAGCTTCCTTGCATATCAGTTCCAATGCCGCATAGTACTTGTGGAGGCGCCTTCCTGATGTATCATTCCCATGAGTGTGTTTTTTCATGTTGCTGCATCCTTAAGAAAATATTTTTTCATGGCGCCCCTTTGTTATATATGCGTCTTCATGTGGC
>NW_008481859.1:241000-245587 GCF_000524495.1 Plasmodium inui San Antonio 1 | reverse complement strand
GTCACTGTGATGTGTACTCCTCTGCCACGGCATTCTGATACTTTCTCTGTGTACTGCATTTCTCTAAAGATGCTTATATCTGACATGTCACTGTAATAATGCTTCTTTGTGTTACATTTTCGCATAGCTACATCCTGCCTGATGCGACAATATGAAGATGTTCGTGTGTGTGGCATTTTTCTCAGGATGATATTTCCTGCTGCATTTTTCTGAAGTTCTTTTTTATGGTGCGTCATCGTGAGGTATCTTCCTTGTGGGCCATCTTTCTTCTAATCATTCATTTGGCCGCGTTGTACTTTTAATATATCATTTCGCTTGCCATTCTTATAGAAATTGTTCCCTTTGTCGTGTCACTATTAAGATTCTTGTGTGTGTTTCATCTGCTTTCTGACGATAGTCCTGTCCTGGGGGGTTGTGATGAAGTCTCCCGGGCCATGTCATTATGAGAATTTTTGTTGGTGTGGCATCTTTACGAAGATTCCTCTTACTGCGTTATATGGATGATATTTCTCTGTTTGACTCCTTTCTAAAGATGCTCTCTCCTTTTATCATGTTATTGCGACGGAATTCCCTCGCGAGGCATTCTTCTTATGAAGATATTTCCGTTCCACGGCATTCCTTATGATTCTATTTTCTGGCAGCAGCTCGAATATATTTTTTTTGTGTCATTTCTTCTATATTGATGCTTCTTCCTCCCCCGGCATCGTGAAGATGCTTCTTTGTTTGTCATGTTTTCTACGACGATTTACTCTTTTTGCGGCATATTGAAGATTTCCTCTCGTGTGTGATTTCCTCTATGAATATGCTCGTTTTCGGCGGCATGGTTAAGGTGCTGTTGCGTTGTTTATTGTTTTTATGAAGATTATTTTTTCTCCTGGTATCTCCCCGACGTTTCTCGGTTTCGTCCTCTTGAAGATGTTCTTTTGCATCGATTATTGTGAAAATGTTTCTTCACGTTACATCATTGTGAAGATGCCTTCCTGCCTGCATCCTTCCGGATAGGTTTTATTGTATGTCATTGTTTTTTATTAGAGATTTTCCTTCCTTAATATTCTGATGGACCTATTTTTTTCTTCTCTATGTGAAGCCATTATGAAGATATTTCCTTCCTTTGGCTATTTATGAGGAGGGCCACATATGTGAATTGTAAATATCATAAGCATACCGAGGTGGTAGGATTACTAAACAGGAATAATCTATCGATGTGTTAGAGGGCACTCTTATCCCTGGTGTCTTACTTCTTTAAAAGGCCTGATTTGCATGGAATACTACTATGTGAAAGATAGTGTTACGTGGATAATACTGTTAATTGGACAGCAAAATTGCGTCAAGGGTAAGGATTTCCTGGAGGGCTACTGTAGCAAGCCTATTGAGGTGTCCGTAGTACTCATATCCCGAGAGCACTGACATTTTCATCGTCTCGTTATTTCAGGAGCACAAAGCGGATTCGGGTACTCTTTGCAAAATCTCGTTGTGCGTCCTTGACGCTGGTGTTGTGCCTCGTTGCATGTGTACTATTGTTATATGGAGTGCATGAGTATTCTACAGCAGTGGCTTAAAACGTACTAAGTTGTTTGGATTCTCAATGGTCCACAATCCGGAGATTTTCATGGTATTGTCATATGGAACTCCTAGTAGCATAACTATTTGCATGAGCTCTAGTGCCATCATACTAAGCTGCACCTTTATGTGTTGTGCCATAATGTATATCATTATATTCAAAATAATATGTTATAGAACAGTGCGTGTGTGCTAAGAGTACCGTCATGTTAAGAATATTGTTATGTGGAAAATACTTCTATCTCAATGGCACAGTATCTTAGTGAGTATTCATGATTGGAAATGCTAATATGAAGAAAGTACACACGAATGTATAGTACTGATATCTGGAGTTAGGTAACGTGCTTGGTACACCGCTATCTGGAGAATACCGAAGGTGAAACAATCGTATTAAGTGATGTATTCGGGTGATAGGATATATTTCGCGTAACCTCTTACCATTTGGGGAAAGCTATCTTATGAAGACTGAACAAGCTCCGGTATTATTTTTATTTGAAGGAGACTCCTGTAGCCAGTGTGTTAATGTGTTAAGTGCACTGTTAATTGAAGAAAACTACTGTTATGTGGGGGGTCATGTACCTCTATGAATAAGCCTATCCTTGGATTATCATTATGTCAAGTGTCTTCATGTAAGTCTAATGACTTCATTAGAACACAGGCGGGATTGCGAAGCTCCTAAGCCCCATCTGTAATACTATTACTTAAAGAGTATTGCTACTCCAGGAGTATGATGATCTTAAGAGTCCATTTTTGCCTCACGTATTGAGGTTCTAGGAGTGAAGTTGTGCTATTGATAGAATCGTCTCTGCCTTTATCTAGCTTCATTAGTGGGACTATATCTATGGTACTATTTGTTGGAAAGTATGCGTGTACAGCTAATACCGTTATGTTAACAATACTCTTGTTTGGATTATACCTTCTTTTGAGGTATACCGTTTTATGGGAAGTATCGATGACTCGAAGTATCATTCTGTGAAAAGTACATAGGTATATGCAGTACTCATATCTGCATAGTGTTAAGATGCCTGGTACTTTACTATTCGAAGAGTGACAAGCTTACAACCGTACTGTCAAGTAATGTATGTTAAAGTCGATAAGATATATGGCATAATGTTTTATCATATGCAGAGTTACACCATACAGGGTACGAGCGTTTCCGTAATAGTTTTATATGAGGGATACTATGGTGTAAACCGCATAGACCTCTTCAGTCCTCCATCTTCTGAAGATTATTACGGCTATGTACCGAATGCTGTGCCTAGATGAGCATTCCTGTCTTTGAAGTGCCATTATGTAAAGGGTGTCTATTTAAGTTTAATGGTCCAATTATATGAAGTAAGGGATTGTACAACCTTTAAGAAATCTCGGCAACACCATGATTCCGATAATACTATGGTGCCAATAGTACTATGATTTGAACAGTACATCTGTGTGTGAAATATTGATATTTCACGAGTGTCATTTAGAGAGCAATATTCCGTCGACTGTATGGATATTCCAGAAGAACTATTGCGTGCATACAGCGGATGGGTATGGATTTTCATGGGTGATGATTACAGAAGTTGCCGTAGTACTCTTATATCAATGTACTAATGGTTGCCCTATCGTAATATCTGTTCTGCATTGTTATCTGAATAAACTACATCCGTGGGAGGTATGCATAATCTGGACCAGTATTTTGTGAGTATACTCATATGTGTGTAGTACCGTCAATTAGGGAGCACGGTTGTTCGTAGATTATGAATGTGCCTGAAGCACGATTATGTGAAGGGTCTAAACCTCGACGCCCAGCATTTCCGACTTTATTATACAAAGAACACTACTGTTACGGACTGTTAGCAGTCCCTGAAGTATTATTATATTAAGAGTGGTGCATTACATGATGCTTCATGACTTTAGCAGCACCGCTCTACCAAGTGTAAAGATATCCTTAGATTACGGCTGTGTCAGAAGAACTTAGCTTCAAGTGTTGATATTCCCATAGTACCGTCAGGTAAATACTCCACTTGTTTGCAAAGTGTTGATATGGAAGAAATAGCATCGGGGCGATAAGTATTATTGTGCCGGTAGTACTATGGCTTAAATAGTACTGACGTGCAAGGCGTATCATTATTTCTACCGTGTATGGGGGCCCCCGGAATACTATCATATGAGACACATAATTGGATGAAGTTCACAGATATACAGGCTGTAGTATTATATAAGGAGCACTACTGGGTAAGTTGTTGGAGCATGTGGAAAGTCTCTAGGACTATGAAGTATACAGCTGTACCAACAGTAGTATTATATGAGCGTTCAGGAATTATACTACTATTGTAAGGACTAAATGCATTGAACCCTGCACACCCCCAAGGACACATTTATTTGAGGAGCAACAATATACTTGTGGTGATTCAGTGTTGATGGCGCCAATAGATGAAGAGTATCATTCTGTCGAATCCACAAACATTCTGAATGCAGTACTATAAGAGATGTAAAGATATCCTGGGGGATTGTTATCTGAAAAGTCTTTTGGTGGCTGGAGTGCCCTTATTTGAGGAGTACATCTGCTTAGAGGGTAAGGATATCCTTCAGTGTTACTGTATATGGGACGTACCCAGGTGTTTGTAGTACTTATATTTCGAGAGTAGTAACACCCTTATTCTATTCGTATTTGAACACAGAATAAACCCTTGGGTTACCATTATTTGTACAATACTGGTGTGGATTTCCATTCCCAGTAATGTGCGCGGATATAAGTGTACTACTATTATGTGACAAGTATAGTGGTGCATGTACTAGTGTATGTGAAGAATTCAAGGTTTATGCCTTCACTATATGAATAGGAGTGTTGTGTGAACTGCATGGATATTCTAGTATAACTATTGTCTGGAAACTGTGGATGTCTCTGGATCATCGACGATCAGGTGTCTGGAGATCCGCATACTACTATTCTATAAGGGTACCAGTAGTGGAGTTATATCGATCACCTGGAGTGCTATTATACAGACGAAAGCATGATGTGTCAAATGTTTTGCCTTTATGAGT
>NW_008481859.1:239207-240755 GCF_000524495.1 Plasmodium inui San Antonio 1 | reverse complement strand
CACTCCACAGAATGCCATTTCTCATTTTCCCTGCTCTCTACATATCATATGAGTGCAAGCACAATAATTTCTTTCAAATGAATGTGCTACAAGCTCTCTGTTAGCTGTAAAATATTTTCCCTTCCTTACAATAACACCCTAACCGGTAACCCCATACAATAATATTCTTGATACAGCTGTTTTTTTTACCAGGATTGACACTTTAGACACATGTGTACTGTTTATATCATCATACCTTTCCTATAATAATACACCCAGTATATTGGTCTACTTCTTACAATGGAGTCATTTATACGTTACCATCTCTGCCAGGGACGACGGATAAAGATAACGATACGGCATGCATGTCCATACACTCTAAATCATAATACTCCTTGTACAGTAGTATTCACTTTACAATGTCATGCTTAATATATTGATATTCCGCAAACATCCCCACTATTCACATAATAGTACTCTGGGAATGTTACCAGTGGGAGCGAATAAGTAATTCTTAGACAATACTCCTTCACGCAAATGTGTACACTTCCTCGAGCGGTACTCGCCCAATCATGCAGTTCCACACAGTATACAGCTATTAATATAATACCACTCCGGGGGTGTGGTATGAATTTGCAACTATAGTGTTTTCCCTATAATATAAGCCTAAACGGTAAGCCATGAAGTTTCAACCTTCTCAATAATCGTACTGTGGGGATATCCACAGTCTTAGCACAGGTGTGCATTCCAAGACACCACACTAGGGAGATATCAGTACGCTCACAAGACAGCGCTGCAGATCATATGTACTCCTTATACAACTATCCTGCTAAAAGAACAGTACTCTGCAAATATCAGCATAGTCCAGCCATTAATACCCACATATAACAGTACTACGAGAATTTCCGCATTCGTCAACATGGGAAATGGGGAAACATTAGTACTTTCTTGGCATATGGCCTCGTGGAATATCCATGCACTTCATAGAATATTACCCTACGAATAATGACACCCCTCGGAAATCAGTATTCTTGACACTATAATACGGTTAACATTATAGTAGCCCTGGCATAGCTCTACTGTTTAGACAATAAGATTCGAGACCAACTGTCGGATTTTCAGAATCGCCCAAGTCATATCATCAAGCCATTAAACCAACATGACGACCCTTCAAATAATGGTATTCCAAGGACAGTTGTACTCATCAGGACAAACTATTTTGTACATAACATCAGTGTTCTTCAAGTAATCGTGCAATTCACACATCCATGTGTCCCACAGAAGTGTACCTCCCATACGGAGGTACTACGACAACTTTCACAGGTTGCGTAACGGTGGCACCTTCTCATACGGCACAAAGCTAAGTCATGAATTTTACACCCCCCCTTATTTTACTTAATAATACGGGATTAACTTTGCCACTCATCAAATGGCGTCGTACCAGCCATATCAGGCATCTTTAGATATGAGTACTATACATGCCTCTGTAGTGTCCCCATAACAGTACTCCAAGTCATGAATACTCCTTCAGCGAATATCCTGTTCAAATGGAAGTATTATCCACACAAC
>NW_008481859.1:227177-238677 GCF_000524495.1 Plasmodium inui San Antonio 1 | reverse complement strand
ATGGAACCCTTCAGATAACACTCCTCTAGAATATCATTACATTTCACATAGTACTGCATTCAGCATGTCAGTGGACTCAACAGAATGGCACTCTCCATATACTCACGCCTTTCACATGGAATGAACACTGGAATATTCGTGCTCCTCAAATAAATCTGCTCCAACCGGTTTGGAGGGTTCAAATCATTTAGTTGCTCCCACATTACTTGTATTATTCCTTAACCCCCATAAAATGATATCGCTGGTATAGCTGTATACTTCACAACCATGGACACTTGCGATATATTCCAGCGGCTTACACACTTCTTCTCCTTATATAATACTACAGCACGTATATCTGTAAACTTCATCCAATGGTTTCATTCATATAATAGTATTCTTGAAACACACATACAGGGTAGAAATAATGGTACCCTCCCCATGTCAGTACTATTTAAATCATATTACTTTGGCCACAGTAGTACTCATCCCTAGAATGTTATTCCTCCCATATGAATACTCGGCAGACATTTGGACTATTCACATGATAGTACTCTGGGAATATGAATACTTGAAGTTAAGAAGTTATTCTCACACAAGTGTAATCTAAGGATATCCCTACACTTGGTGGAGCGGGGCTGCTAAAGTCATGAATCTTGACGCAATGCACCACTCTTAAAATAATAATACTTCGGGGACTGCTACAAGTTCCACACAGTAGTTTTGTGCGTATAATAGAAGCCAAAATCCTGAGCTGTGAAGTCGGCATCCTTCAGATAGTTGTGCTTCAGGGACATCCATAATCTGCACAGAATTGTTGTCCGTAAATGACAGTACTACACACATATGAGTATACTCACAAATTACTGGTCCAGATTATGCATACCTCCCACGGATGTATTTTATTCAGAAAACAATGCACAACAAATATTACCACCACTCAACCATTAGTACCTTCATATAACGCTACTACGGCAACTTCCGTAATCATCATCATTGCAAATCCATACACATCTGTACTGTGCACGCAATAGTTCGGTTCCAATATTCATACACTCGACGGAATAGTGCTCTCCAAATAATGACACTCGTGGAATATGAATATTTCACACACACAAGTACGGTTCATATCATAGTACTCCTGGCACCATATTACTATCGAAGCAATGGTCTTGCTAACATTTCTTATGGGTTGTAAAATCTGCTACTTTATATTATCAGGCAATTAAACTTAAATCCAGACGCTTTCCATAATGGAACTCGGAAAACGGGAATGTTCATCTAGGCACAGCATTCGGTACATAACCGTAATAATCTTTAAAAGATGGAGCATTGAACAGGTCTATGCGGTCTACACCATAGTACGCTTCATATCAAACTATTAGGGGAACGCTCATACCATCCATAGTATAACTCTCTGCATAGGAAAAATCATGATGCCATATATCTTATCTGTTTGAACATAAATTACTTGACAGTACTATTGTAAGTTTCTGATGCTTCGAATAAGAATGTACCGGGGATATTAGCACTCTGCAGCTATGAGTATGGTCTAGATGTCTGTACTCTTCACAGAATCATACAGGGAGTCATCGATACTCCCCATACAATCCTGCATTTCAAATGAAGGTATTATCCAAACGAGAGTATTGTTAACATAACGGTATTACTTGTACAAGCGTACTTCTTAAAGAATAGTACCACAGATATATAGTCGTACTAAGGAAGCCACATAACTGAAGATACAGTGGTAGCCCGTAGCATAATAGCACTCCTGGAAGATGAATACTCAACACAAGAAAGTATTTTCAACATCATCAAATTCCCGGAGTAGCAATACTCTTTAAGTAATAGTATTACAGATGGGCCCTAGGAGCTCCGTAATCCCGCAGGTGATGTAATGAAGTCATTATACTTACATCAAAACACTTGACATCCTGATAACCCAAGGATAGGCTTATTCATCGAGGTACACCGCCTCACACATAACAGTAGGCTTTTTCCATTAACAGTGCACTTCACACATTAACACACTGGGCGCAGAAGTATCCTTCACATAAAAATAATACAGGAGTTGGTGCAATCTTCATACGATAGCTCTCCACAGATGGTAGAAGGTTACGGCACAGATATCCTATGACCAGAATACATCAATTAATACGACTGTTTCGACTTGGCCACAATCCAGATGGCGGTGTACCAATTACATGCGCTATCTCCACATATCAGTGCTATACATACGTCTGTAGTTCCTTTATATTGGCATTGCAAATCATGGGTACTCACTAAAAGACTCCGCTATTTAAATAGAAGTATTATCCACATCACAATACTTTGAACATAGCCGTACTGCTCGTACACTCGTACTTTTTCATAACATAACATTTTGAAGATATAGATATTCATTATGGGCCAACCCATAACACAAGATGGTGCTGCTCAGTATGATAACACGAAGGGGCATGGACATATTTGAGGTACTAGCACCTTCATATAACAGTACGATGGGGATGTTGGGATTGTAGACCATTCAGGATCCAGATAATTCAGTACGGTTTCAGGGAGAGTTGTAGAATATCCATGTACTTCAAATAACAGTACAGCACGTAGGTCCCGGCGCTGCTCCCTCCTTAGAAATGCACATGACTAATTCGCAAAGAATAATACCCCAACCTGGCTTGTGCTTTCCATGTAATGAAAGGCTAAGCATGTAACTACTTTGAACATATGAGTACTACGCAAACGTGAGTAGCCTCCCTAAAATAACACTCCAGAAGATCCTTACCCTTGACGCGACTCTGCACTTCAATTAACAGTGTTATCCGGGTGACACTGCTATTCACTTAATAGTACTCCATGAACATCATCACTTCTGAAGCAGTAAGACACCATGAATAAATGTATCCTTTCACACATCGGTATACTATTCCTGTCCTGTAATGCAGCCACATCCATATGGTCATGATATTTACAGTTCACATATGTCCTCATCTTCGTAAATAGCCGAAAAAAGGAAATATCTTCATAATGACTCCACATAGGAGCAGGAAAAATGTAGGTCAATCACAATCTTACAGAAAGAGAAATTCCGATAAGAAAAAATGACTTAAAATACAGCATATCGACAGGGGTGCAGCCGGAGAAACCTCCTCTTAATGATGCCACCTGATGGAAAATCTTCACAATAATGGATGCAAAGGGACCTCTTCAAAATGACGCGACGAAAGAACATCCTGAAGATACCAGGAGAAGAAAGCATCTTCATAGAAGAGATAAAGAACAAAACAGGATATTAACCATGCCGCCGAAAAGAGACATCTTATAGAGAAAATCACACAGGAAAGGACATCTTCAAAACGCCGCGAAGAAAGGTACATCATTGTAGAAAAAATAACACACACAAAGACATCTTCACAATGCCACGGGAAGAAAGAGCATCCTTATAAAGCAGATGACACAAAACAATATCTTCAGAATACCGCGGGAAAGAAGCATCATAAACAATTCCGCGGAAAAAGAATATCTTCATAGAAAAAAATGCCTCGCAGAAGAATTCCTTCGCGGTAATATGGTAAAAGGAATAGGCATCTTTATAAAACAGCCAAAAGGAAAAATATCATAAATATAAGGCGGTAAGAAGATTCTTCCTAGGAAAAATGCCACACGGAGAACAATTTCCACAATGACGTGGAACAGAAAACATCATTAGACCACCCCAGGAAAAAACTATCGTCCAAAAAAAAATACAACACAAGGAAGAATTTTCATAGAAACACAGCAGAAGAAACATTCTTTATAAGGAGGACAGGCGAAAAGATGTATTAAAGGTACAGCGCCGTAAAATGAATATTCGGAGAAAAAATGCCCCACAGGGAAGATACTCCACAATGGAGCACCATAAAAAAAAGCAAAACTTCATAAGAATGAAACAAGAAATATCATCCTCAACAAAATGCCGCGCACAAGAACATCTTCATATTGACGCAGGGAAAAAAATGTAGGTATGCAGGAATGAAAAACCAAGAGGCATCAGTATAGTGACATGGCAGATATAAGCATCCTTAGGAAGATGCCACACACAGAGAAGGCATCACAGTGCCGCGACAGAACCATAAAAAGCCCAATGAGGTAACACGAAAACAGCACAATAACGCAACAGCGGAGCATCATAAAAATGGGGAGAAACAAAAGATTTTTAAGGGAAAACTACACAAAAAAAATCGTGATAAAAATGCAGCAAATAAAGGCATCTTTATAAGAGTACCAGCGCAACAGGCCTCCTCAGAAAGATGCTGTGGAAAATGTTATCATAACAGTAAGTAGTACACGAACAAACAGGTTCATATAAATCTTGCGGAAACAGTCGTCTATATAGAGAACCCTCCCGAAAATATATCGTCAAAGAGAAACCGCACAGAAGTATATCTTCCTCAGGAAAATAAATAAGAAAATCTATATAAGGCAACTCGGAAAAACAGGCGTGCCGGGGTTATGCCACATGAAAGCACGTTCACTAGAATTAAGCCACATGAAAGCACCTTCCCTAGAGTTACGCCATAGGAAAGGACGTTGCCACAAATTACGCGACAGGAGAAGACGTTCGCGAAAATTAGGCCACAAGGAACGACGCTCGAAGCGTCAGGCCACACATGAGAGCCTGCATTATGTTCCACGTCACTATATACCTGAATATAGTGAGAAGAACTATGTGTACCTTGAATCAAAGAATAAAAAGAACAGTAGATGAGGACAAGCTCGACACAGAGTTCTGCACAGAGTCACTTTAATCGGGGATCACTTAAATAGGCTATTTTCCAGAGGTTTCCTTAAGAAGACAGCTACTGAATTAATCATGTCAGGCTTATACGAAAACATATAATTTCACGGAGAAATTAACACTTTAAGAAAAAGGAGAAAGAAATGATAAAATCAATTCCCGATATAATGATGAGACGCACAAAATAAACGGGGAACATGAAGGAAAAAGAGGGAAAACTGTGGCTGACTATGACGTCAAAGGAGATTCCCCGACAGTGTGTAGATATATGCTCAATACAATACTTATATATAGAAGGACGGTTCTTTCTTTGTGAAATGCGAGATATCCTGACAATTATGGGGTCAGTTGCTAATATTTCTAAGAATCGCCCAATTTCTGTGGTTTCAATTGGAATAAGGAAGGAGTATACGTTTCTCTATTCCAGCTCTGTTGATATCTGTTTATAATGTTTATTTCACTTGAATACAGCCACTTATGAACTGTTTGAATGTTTAACATATACTTCATTAACTATCATGGCTTCGAGGTTGTGTTAAGTCGTTTAACAGGGATATACACTAAGATATCACCGCAAAGTTTCACATAGGATGATTCGTCTTCTCCCTGATAATGAGGGATTGCTGTATCCTGCTGTACCGTATTGTTCCTGAGATAGCGCAAAAAAGGAGTGTACCTCCAAATAAATCAATACTTCGGAAATACCAAATCTTCATATTTCAGCAATATTGGACATCCTTGTTACGATGCCTGAAGGATTCATTCTAATAATCTGCCCTATTAGAAAATATAGGCATCCCTTCTAATAGGAATACACAACAAAAGGCTTTAATTATTCGTACAAATCAGGAATAAACAACGAATATACCCTCGAAACATAGGTAATAAGGGAAGTATTACGCCTGCTTCATAGGAAAAGAACGAGTTGTTTATTTCATTCTTCCTGTTTCAGGATGGCACAGGAAAATTCTGATGTATTCCTTTTCCGAAGCCTCACCGAAATCGCGGATTCCTAGGGCTGCTTTATGGTTTTTCACGTTCCCCTTATAGAAGACTGAATTCTAATATCTCGTTACTCTATCATCATGATCAGTAGCATCAGGATAAGTCCAAATATTGAGGGGGCATGCTGAGATTTTACACACTGCCTTCCATTTCTCTTCCTCTTCTGTTTTTGTAATCTTCGGTAATAATGGTTAAGCACTTATATGTGTGGAATGTCTATTTCTTGTAAGAATAAATTAATTGTCTCCTTATTGATTTTAAAACAGATCCACAGGGGCATGTACCCGCACTGATTGTTCTTTTCGCCACAATTATGTTTCCCTTCCCTAGTGTATTAGACAGCAGTGAACATCAATGTAGTGTGTGCAAGCGCTCTATATATTGAGGTAAAAAAGAATATTAACCCCCAGAGTATGGACGCCAAAGATAAGGCATGAACCATAAATCTGAAATGAGAACGTTAAACCTGAACGAAAACTTGGGCTCTGAATATAAATTTTGAAGCCCACACCTACATCTGAACTGTAAACCGAAACAGTAAACATAATCGGCTTATCCTTCCTGACTTTCGTTATCTGACGCCGTATCGGATACTATATGAATGCCCCCGATCCTCTGGATCCTCGTCTGTCTGGTTACGTGAGTCATTATTCGAAATTTCACTGTCTTCCCATTCATCCAGTTCAGTCCATTTCTTGAATGAGTTGGTCCTTCTGAATATTCGTTTCCTTAGGAAACTTCCTATAGGGGTAAACTATACAAATATTTCTGCATATATCCCCATCCTGCCATCTCTAAGGCTTTGTGTTTCTTACTTCATTTTCAACTCTCCCTGTGCTGCTCATTGGGATTATATAAGGTTATGCTTCCTTAAGTGGCCCCTCTCAGAATCCCTCTGGGGGTCGAGGCTTCTTTTTACATATGGCACTCATAATATTATTTTTCTCTATAACACAGACTTTCTCCTGCTGTAATTGCGCCTCCCTTCCGTCTTACTTTCCACAGATTAAAACAGATACTTAATGAAGCCATGACTCCAACAGCTACTTTCCCCCATGGTATTTTCCCTGCTATCCCCTTGGTTTCGTGGGCTCCAGGCAATTCCTTTATTCCATTTCCTGCATTGTCATAATTTAGTACATTATCGGATAGTCCCGATAATTGGTCGTGATCTACTCGTGTTTTCCATTTATGTGCATGCATATTAAGTTGTTGACGCCGAAAACTCCCTTCTCTGTGGGTGCTGGATACGTCACTAACAGAATGTACCCTTGACGCATCGTGTGTATTCTCTTATCCCTCCTTACCAGTTATGCTTGAACACATGTCGTGCATTTTCCCTCTTGGGGGCATCCATCCCATCCTACTAAGCACAGTACATATTACTTCAGATGTCGATAATTTCCTGCTTTTGGTCTCTTCTATAAATGCATTCGTCCATCCATGGGTTAACTTAATTAGGGCTTCCTCTTTGCTGACAGGTATCCCTAGGTTTCTTCTTCTTCGCTCCCTATTTGGTATCTCCTTGGCTATACCTCGAATCACCTTATTCCATAAATACTGCATGTTCCCCTCCCAGGAAGCCCTTAATGTCTCGTCTTTAGACATTAATAGATATGCCCAACTATCGAGATCCTTCCAGAGTTCCAATTCGTCTCCTTTTTTTTCGTATTTTGTGTCTTTCTTCCACTGCTCCCAGGTGAGTCCTTTCCACTTTCCCAATATGCCTGTAAGGCATAGTACACATTCTGTTATTTTCTTCGGTTCCCCGTTACGGTCATTTATAAAACAGTTGTCACAATGGGGATGAATTTGCTTTTTCCCATATTCTTCGAATAGATCGTATACGGAGGCTCCAGTTACGGAATCTATTAATTCTTCCTGTAGGAGATACAGTAAAATATGTTACCATCAGGACCTGGTCGCCTCTTTCGATGTTCCTCATTCAGTGAGATGACATTCTTTTTTGGAGATTCTCTCGCTCTTGTAGGGTTCTATTTTTAAAGCATCATTTTATTCCTGTCCTCTTCGTGTTTCCTTAAGTTAGCGTAGTTTTATGCACGTCCTGCAACTTTTTCTTCTGCTGCTCTATTGTTCTTGTGGCACTGCTCCACTGGTTTTGGCTGCAGTGCCGCGGTGTCCTTTGTGGGTTGATATGGGACTACTCTGAGGATCTCTTCCTATTACTTATACAACTTGTGTCCTTCGCTAAGCTTTTACAGTTCCTTTGCACCCATGGGATGCGAGATCCGTTTTCTGATTCTTCCTTAATCCTGGACTTTATATGGGCGGAGTTGTCTGTTAACCATGTGTTTCGCTGGTGTTAGCTGTTTGCTACTGGTATGCCTATTTCTATATTCCCTTAGCTGATGTCTCCTGTGAGCTTTCCCTGGCTATGATGCACTTGTTCCTCAATATTTTATGTGTCACTATAATTCTGCATCTTTTGGCGTTGTCCATCACTCTTTTCTTAGGTTATATGTTCTCATTCCATTAAGGAGCTCTGCTGTTCCTTTGTTCTATATTTTTGACTCTAAATACTCGGATTCTTATGTGTTACTGTCTCTGCCATTACGATGCACCTCTCTCTCTGGCTCCTACACTATGTTTATTGTATCGGCACCCTCGATTACTACTTAATATCTGGTGCCTCCTCGTTCTGGTTGTTCGTTAATGTGAACTTTTCTTATTTCTTTTATTAATTGTTCTTTGTGCGAAAGTCATTTATTCTTTTATGGATCTCAGACAGGTTGCCCTGAGTTGCTGTGACACATAATAATTATTTATGTGCTCCTCTCTTTTATGGTTCTGGATCCTCTATCTATTCTACGTGAAAGGAGAGTCTGTTATTACTCTGGGCCTTACCGTTAGGTTTTGGATTTGCTGTGTCCATCCTGGTGTTATCCCGCCCACTTCTCTACAGGCGTCCCTTAGAAGGTCCAGATGCCGTCCTATTTTTTTCTCCATAGTGGCGCCATTTTATTCATGCAGATCCCGTATTATAAAAGTGTTTTTTGATTCTCACTATCTGGTATTATTTTGATTCTTCAGTGTTATTGGGTTTCCACGTATCCTCTTTATCTTAGTACCCCTAGATACTCCTGACATTTGGTAAAATCACAGGAAGAATAGAATTTCATTATTATATTCGTATTTTCTACTTAGTAGTTTTCGTCTCATAGAACTGAGGGTCTCTGCTTGTCTGTTCAATAAAAGAATTTCGGTATTTGACTCTCCCCCCAGGTATGAAATGTTCTTCCGGCTTTTGAATATCATCCCATTGACACCGGCAGTTTCTTATAAATCATATCCTTATGGCTATATATCTTCAGAATTTACTTAGCCCTTATGTATAATGATATTTTCTCGCTGTTGTTTTATATTGTTCCATATATATTTTATCGGTTCCACGTCTCTTGTGTCCTTTTTCTCCTGTTTCGCATCTTTTTTGTTTTCTTCTTCCTGCTATTTTATATTCCTTAGCAGACGTTTACAAATCTAATATTCCTACTAGAAATTTATAGTATTCATCCTCTTCTTGGAGTGTCCTAATTATAATTCCTCACTTTTGTCAGGGAGAGGCTCTATTAGAGACTCTTTTTGTATCTACCCGTATTTGTTCTTCCCCCTCACTCTCTAAATTACTGCACCATTTTTTTATATAATATTCATTATGCGGTAGGCCCGAGTATTATACGGACTGAGTTGGCGGGATCGGAGGTTATTTTATACGAGGTGGTTCGTTATGTTTGCTTTCGCTTTTTTTTTTCTCTTAATACATAGCTTCTTAAATAACGTAGCCGAATTTATCCTACCTTCTGGGATTTTTAAAATACACGTGCTTCGTAACTTCCTTATTTTTGCTTCTCCATAATTTTGTTGGCGTAATATTTTATTCGCACTTTAAAAGGTTGGAAGTTGACTGCTTTTCTTTATACTTTACCATTCTTTTTTATTTTTCTCTCGACTGTGGCCTGCTGTAGGTCACGTAGTATCATATGTTTCATATGCTTGGCCATGTTTTTTTCCTTAATTTAAATTATCGCTACGCCGCGTTATGTATACGGTCCTTATTTTTTATGGTGTCTTCCCTTTGTATGTCATATGGGTTTTCCTTCATTGTACAACTCTGTTGTTGTTTTGCTCTGTTTCTTCTGGTTCTAGTTTATCGTTATCAATTCTGTTATGGTGTTACATGAAATATGACAACGATGTGGCCACTGCTGCCCTAATTTTTACCTTATAAAACGACCCTGTAAAGTTGAGCTAAATAAAATCAACCTTATTAAGTGCAGCCATCCTAATTAGTCTGTTTCATGTACTATGATGGAAACTGAAGATTTACATTGTTGGTCACTCTTATAATCTAACATGCAATGCTACTAGAGACTATTCTTCGAATTCATGGTAGCAGACTCATGTAATAAATTCCTCTATACTTTCTGAAAAGTGGTTATTGTTATTCCATGAACCAGGATTCCTTTGAAGAAAATGAAGCGTCACAGAAATTATATTTCTTATACACTCGTATAAGTTCACAGGATACACCTCATATCAAATTTATGCAGGGTTTCTTTTTTTTTCTTCATACGCAGTCTTTATTCCATGTTCCTTTTACAAAGAACATGCAAACTTGTCTCCTGAGTCACAACTTGTACAGAGATTTCTTTGAATTCCATCAGAAATATCACACTGAACACATAAGATTAGCTAATTAAACAGGGAGGACACAGAAAAAAGGGAAAGACCAACCAACTTATAAATACTCTCTTTCATCGTACACACCTATTCTCGCCGTACAACTATATATGCTTTTAACACTCTTTGTTCATATTTCATTCTGTCCCTGTGTCTATTAAATCGGCATGTCATTATGGATCACAGAAATATAGGTAGTCATCAACTCTATAGTCTCATACAATGGACTGGCATCCTATCACATTTCTTACGTGACACCATAGAGGTATTCTTTCCTTATTTATGTGTTTTTGAAATACAATGTATAACTTCATAGACAAGCCACTACAGGGGTATGTTTCATGGACCGAGCATAATGTCGATTGAGGGGGAGGCACATATCTTTTCATAATTCCATACACCTGATATATGTCTGGAATATATACTGATGTTTGAAACCCGTTCCCTTATAATCTTACTTAAGGAATTGATTCCGCAATATGTGACACCTGAGTAAAGTAACTCAGACTCTCTAAACACTTCGTTATCATATACGATATATCATTTGTATTCCTTCCAATTCCACATTTACATTTCTCGCGTATTTCCTTATTGTAATTAAACTTTCCCTCACATGATAAAAAGTACTTCTCCATTGATTTTCTCTTATATACGCACATTCTTATTAAACTCTCTGAGTTCATAAGTAAAAAAAGCAGGTAACCAATAATAGACTATACACTGAGAACATCACACTTCTTCACTCTGAACAACACCTCCGCCTAAAAATAGATAAGCAACACATATCCCCATAGGGATTTTAGTGTGATTTATAGAGTCTGATTCTGTATCTCTGTTACCTTCATTTAACAGGAGGGCGAAATTATTCAGGCATTAATGAAACGTACTAACTTGAGCAACGTGATGGATCAAATGAATTATGGCCTCATAATAGTTGTACGCCACGGTTACCTTGAAGTAAACTTCAATACATTCTCGTGAATTATTCCCTGAAAGTGTTCTCAGTGTTCTGAATAGGGCTAGCTGAACCAAGTACCATAG
>NW_008481859.1:217426-226747 GCF_000524495.1 Plasmodium inui San Antonio 1 | reverse complement strand
TGCATTATGAGGTATATGCCTTTATAAGCGCACCTTTAAGGGTCAGTAATGCATCACAATCTCGAGTATATAATTGTCTAATTCTTTCCCGTTTTACAACAACTCTTACTTCGGCAGCCAGTAGAATATGATCACTCTATAAAACACAGTAGGACAGAGACCGTTTCGTCATTTGTGATTAAATGAACACTATGCTTGAAATTGTCCACGTTCTCTAATCGCTACCTACTGTTCTAGTTCCCCCTCCCCTCGTAGACACTGTACAAAATGATGCTTTAATTTGTTTGTCCTAAATTTATCCCACGAATAGTGGCATTTTATGTCGCTGCTCGTGAATACATTGCTCTACATCGCATGATTCAGTTCAGTAACCTCTCATTACATATGCTGTCTTAACTATGAAGAGATTAACACCTGTTCTAGCATCCACACTATGGCACGCATCCTCTATCGTTACCCTTACTATTATTGATACAGGACATCTGTATCCTGAATCATCACTTTTCGCACTACTGTTCCGGAGGTACTTATTGATGGTATTACCCTAAATGAAGTCTAACCTACTATGTCAAGAGATAGTGGCACTTACGGCTAGATCTTTTCTTTCAGGCAAAAATATATGTATATGCATGTAGGGAGGAACAACAGGATTCAATGTGCTATTCGAAACTCCGAAAGAATCGTCCACCATGAAAACTATCCATTTATGCAAACTTCCCAAACCATAGCACCACTTGCTTTCGAAATCTTTTTTTGGCCGTGACATAAAGAGACGATACTCCAAAAGGATACACAAAACGGTGGCAAGGTTTTCCGGTGAGAGGCAAAACAGAAAATGGTATACCACATTACATTTCAGACTCACTTTTATGCGTCTTAGAATACGAGTATTCTATATGTAATCCTATTCTCTTAGAAAATTTACACATGGGACAGAATAAAGGAATTTCCTGTAACAATGCAGGTACACATACATATAGAATTTCCCCAAAAATACAGAACAGAAATGGGTGAATGGATCCTGAAATATCTTCTTGAACAAGTCCTGCATGCGTCTATGACACATGATAGTGCTACGTGTTAAAATACATGAGGTAAAGAGTTTATTGCTGCAAACAGTCTTAATAGTCATGTCTGTATATATAACAGCATTTTCTGCGGCGTTGTGAGAGCACACAGACGAGGACACTTCCTAGGATTTCAAAGATAACACTAGGTCCCTCAGTCTCCATAAGGAATCGAGATGGAAACGAGAAGGCTGGACACAAAATGATCTATTAGGATCGCACTCAGGGCGGGGGGCACAATATATTCCCCTAATACAACTGTAAAGAAGTAAAGGAACAGAGGGCGTTCCGAAAAGACACATACGTATGCGATAATACACACAAGGAAGTCTCTATGTTACTCTGAAACGGCATTACCGAAAGGATACATCGCACTAATTAATAGAATATAGGACGAACAGCACATGAGCGTCCGGGCTGTACAGAACAAAACATTACATTGATATTCAGGAATCCGATGCCTTTACAAGTGAGGGGAGTTGCAAAAGACGTGTGTATGATCTCACTCGTTATCTCTTTTCCTGAATTCAGAGAATATGCTAATTTATAACACATTGGGGACTACTTGGAAAAACACGTACAAAAATGTGCAAACACAGAGCATGTACAGATGTTTAAAACACATGACACATGTATATAACCCCATGAGCTAATCCAACACAGGAGAGGAAGTAAGGGGTACCCATCCCACAAACCTAAATGTGTCATACAAGAGGGGATAAACAACTTCTTGAACCTGAACGATGTACACCGTGATAATAGAGTAGTGGAAAAACACACCATGGAGAGATATAACATGGATACATTTATGTCACGCCGGAACTGTGTCCATACGAGTTCTTTACACGGTAACAATGAAGGGAGTTCTTTAAATGCAGAATATATAAAGCGTGCCGGGAATTATCCCGCAGAGAATTAAGAGAACACATACTTTCTGGAGTAACAGAGCGATTCATGTCAACTCTACGAAAACTTATGAATGCAATCCAATGAATCTCAGATCCATAATTAGATGGGAGAAACACATCAAATACAACTCATACATATTGCCCGATCATCCGATTAATATGTGGAAGGAGAAATAGTATGCCATCTATTATTCTATGTCCCTATTCACCTCCAATAGCAGAAGACAACATGTAGTTAGGATAGAGGTGGTAACGAATGATAAGGCGCAAAATGTAGAAATTGTATTTCGTAATGAAGTTTCTAGAAAGTGACTGAGAGTCCTGCACTTATTTGTCCTTCTAATTACCCAGCAATGTGTTAAGGACGAAGCACTGAAGCCTGACGGGAAAAAAAATGACTGCGCAATTCTTTTCGTTTATTAAAACTATGGCATATGTGATGCTCCTCCACTCTGTAAGCACTAAATCAACTCTTGTGTTCTATAAAACAGAGAGAAAAAATAAAGTTACGGGGACCGGTCCTGTTCAGGCCGATACAGTTGCAACAATTGGAGCGGAAACTACAGAAGCCGCACTAGAAATCGCAGGCTGTTCAGACGTCCGCAATAGGGAATAATAAGTTGAGGATAAGGAGCGGGAAAAAGAAAAAGGACAAAAATATCTGAAGCATATCATTTGAGAACAACTATTGCTTCCCCAGTTATATAACACTTCAATCCTGTGGGACACATTCCCTATAGACCCGTATATTATGCATTTACAAGCCTATAGGAGAATTATGCCGTCCTGTGAAGTTAAATATTTTTCCAACGCGCGGAAATTCACGTATCCCCTCATGTAGCAATGAAGGGCATGGTAAATAGCATGAGGAACAAAGAAAAAAAAGAACTGCGGGGTTATTGGGTTCGAATATTCTCTTTATTACACGCTGGAAGAGCGAGTACATTGAGCGATGAGATCCGTCTCCTGAGAGGCCATCATTTCCTACATCTCACCACAATATACAAATATGCGGCAGAGCACAACCGGCTGTGTCCATATCCTTAAGCAGTTTTAGCACTGCATATTTTTCATGGTAATCCTTATATTACATAGGGATGCTATCAAAAACAAGGAGACTCTTTTTCCAATTTCTTTCATCATCCTTTCTCCTTCTAATGGGGCAGTGATACTCATGTTGAAATGGACATTTCCCCGTTCCTCCATATTCCTTTCATGGATGCATTGTTCCTGAATTTGCTCTCGTGTTGTTCTGATCCCGAAGTAGGAATATTTTAAATATCCTCCCTCTACTCAGCGTCCTTATATGCTCGTCATATAGGAATACCATGTACAGTTGAAGGAGAATAGGACGTATTCATTGTTTATTAAAAGAATCTCTCACATTGACCCCAAGAAAAACACTTCTTACCTATATATACATATCTATATTATTGAATCTGACGCCGTCCTGCTGTGATTTTTTCCTTCTTTTTTCTCTTTTTTCTTTCTGTAATCCATCATTAATTGAACGTTTGTAATCCTACTCTTTCTAATTATATTTTAAGACTGCATACTCTTTGATACCTCTGTTATTCCCTTGGGTTCCTTGAAGATTCTCCCTTTGGGTGTGCCTAAAAAGAACAAGTTTTGTGTCGACTTCGACGAAATAAACCAGAATAAGCAGATTCCGCAACCTAAGCGCTCTTTGTTTCTGTTCCACCTCTCTCCACTACACATCCTGTATGAGCCACGCTTGTCAACATAATTTCAGTGTCAAGGTGTCTTAATCTGTTTCTACTCTACAGAGAAGGAAGAATTGAGGAATCACTCTTCCATGATTCACTCCTAAAAAGGATAGATTACGACAGTCATGTAACTTCTCCCCTCGGTGATGTATCTTTTCTTTCAGGCAACTCTCTTCTTCTCTTATGCGAACGTATAGCCCATGTGAAACACAAAGTGAACTCCTGAATTTTTCAGCAATCATTAAGAAAATTTCTTCAGGGCCTCATGAACATTGGGACCAAGCCTTGCAGTAGGTACCCCCTGGAGCAAATATCTCCTGCGAAAAAACACCGGTTGTTTTATTTTTTAAGAAGGTTAGGACACTGTTACGGCATCCGCATCCAGCACGCATTTGCTGTCGTTATGACTCCTTATTTTTCTACTCTACATGTGATGTCGCCTGTACGATTATGAAGACAAGTATCTGCGTGCAGTATTAATAGATTAATCATCCTTCTTCGTCCGGTGAAGGTGCCGTTGTCATATGCAGCCCCTGTTTGGTGATGACGCTGTACCAAAAGGGAGGGTTTGTAAAGGGAGATAAAAGGAATCTCATGAAGCCCGCAAACGCACACAGTTGATCTCACTTATTGAAACACAGGAAGCGCGCCAAGAACCCCCACAGGAAAAAAATCCTTTATGGCAGGAACAGATATTAATTGTCATCTTTCTTTGTTTCTCTAGAGAACCTGGAGCACGATTCATTTCGCACATTCCCCGCAATAGGATTCGTCAGGTGCATCCTACTAAACAAGAGTAGGAACACCGAATCGTAATTAGCATTCAGAAGTAACAGTTCGGCACTGCTCCTTTTGCCCCCCCATGAGCTCCACTTCTACACATTTGAGACGCTTCCAATTTGCATCACCTAGAACTCTTTCTATATCATCCTCTGTAACATCCCAGGACTGGTGACAATGTAGAAAGACAGAAATTTGCACATGTGCCATGGCACTCAACGCTAAATCCTTCTGACGTTCTATCATCCTTCAGCAAAATGTTAACTACAAGACATAGAGGAAAATGAATGCCGCAATATTGGCGTCACTTGTACGCAATTACGGCTTCCTTCCATTTCTTTCCAAATAAACTTGTTTCCCTTCTCACATTTCTCATGTGAGGGAGATTGCTAAAGTTTCAGGAACATAACCCCCAAGGCACACTTGCAAAGAACGGATGCTTCAGTCGGAAAATTATTCTTTGAATCCATACATCGAACAGCTGAAAATGAGGAATAAAAAAGAAAATAGAAGACAATAAAATGATTAACATTACACAAGACTGAGAAAAAAAGAAAAAAACAAACACAAGACACAGAATATTACTCACGGGGTGCACAAACATTCATATTATTATGGATACCCGCGCCTCTGTAATTACTAGAGGTATACGTGTTGAGAAAAGGAACATCTGTATTTCATTACTCACGAAAAAACACTTATTAGGCTAACCATCGCATAGGCATTGCTCACCGCAGACCGCTTCCTCCCCATCGACATAGCGCTAATCCCTGACGACAGAGTCCTACACGAGCGTATTATCCTCATCGAAAGCTTCTCATTCCTCGGTTACGAAATGATGGTATACTTCATATGTAACCGTGTGTACATTTTTTTCTCTTTTATATAGAGTTCTTTGTAGAACTATAGCGATCCGCCATAATAGCACAAGATACCCCTCTTAGAAGGAATAATCAATACAGTAATATCCTTAGGTATTTGTCTTAGATCAGTATCTCAGTTGCTGATTGTTCTACGAAATCCATACTCAAATGTACACGTGATCGCCCCCTCAAATCGAATTTAATCATACTGCAGAAAATATTTAATATACGGATATTTTCTATACCAATAGTTTGTAATTGGACTCATTCTGGGAAACCATTCAGCAATCAACTCTTAAAACAGGACATGCCTGAAGTGTAATAGAAACAAATTCCCTCAGGGTATCTTCTAAAAAGTTTTCATCGGATAGGGCGAGATCCACCCGCTGAGGCTTACACCTGTATTTCCTATTCCGATATATTCCTAATAGGAGTAACATCCTTAAGAGGCTAATTTCACCCCAAGGATAAACCAACAGGGGTAGGGGGAAGTTTCTGCTTGTTGCATATTTTGTCATCTGGGAATGTAAAATTGTGAACCCTCCTTATCATCTGCGTTAAAACCATTTAAGCTATTGTAAATGTTCCTAATATACTGTATTGCATCATAGGCAAAATTGTCATATTCCTCTGAACTATAGATAAGCTTCTCGTAGTCATCGGACAAAGTGGTGTGGCTAAATTAATCGAAAACTGCAATATCCACCCTGATCAGAATATTGCACCCTCCTTTCCTTCATCAACTAATAAATATAACATTTTTAACAAATCATTACGTAATAAACACTATTATACAGGAGATATCTGAGCCTATTCTTACAAGCGTCCTTAAAGGGGCAGGTAACATCTCTCATGTTTCTCGGTTGGATTGTAACTTTGGAGATATTAGCTGAGAGACATAAATGACAAAGAACCAAATGCCATTCATCCAACTTTTGACTGTACTAATAATAGTATCCAAATCTTCAATTATACAGAAGGGTCGTAGTGCAGCCAACTATATAGAATGGAAAAATTGTAACAGATCTATGTATTAGAGAAGTGGGTCTAGTTTGAATGGCACTAGCAAATTCACCATAAAAATACAGGAGAAGAAGAATCCTTCATTAAAACATGAGAAATATACATAAAAAAAGTATATACATCCATTATATTTTTACATAGGCAGTGAAGATCAATTCATAAACATGTGTTACATTATATAGAGGATATTCACTTGATGATTATAATTTTCCTGGCGCCTTGGGAAGTTACGCGCATTATAACACTGACATCTTTAATGCGCAAATTATTCAGGGCACAGATTGCATAATAATGTAAAAATATAAAGGAAGCGAATATCCACGCAAAAATTGGTTGAATGGATAAACCGAAGATATTCCAAATTATTACCGAGAAAATCAGAATAATTCGTTACAAGAAGGTGAGAAATACATACACGACTGCGAAAAAAATAAACACGTGCATACGACTTGTATGATTCGTGGCAGATGTGAAAATTTATTTTATACGCGTTGTAGGTATCATAAAAAAAAAAAAATCCATGAAGCCAGAAAGTTGATGTCGAGAGTACACGCAACCAAGAATGGCCACAAATAAGGATGCGGGGTCAATTCATTTCTCACCATTAAATTCTGTAAGCCCCGCGGAGTGACCAATTCCACATTTTATGGTGTAAGAGCAGTTGTGCGCTTCGGAAATGCACAAGTAAATTTGAAATTATAAGAGAGCACGGGCATTTGCATATATAGCGCAATTGAGGCGGACTTATGGTCACTGAAAACTCTCCGTTGAAAATAACATAGTCCAAATGGGCGAAGAAACTGAATCAAGTGCGAATGTGATTGGCGAAAAAATCTTTAAAGGACAGCATAAAATGAGGCCACATACAATTCGCGCAGTTGCCCCAAATGTAGCGCGATACCTGCAAATCCGTTATTTCTTCTATGCACTCAGTGCACGTGCACGCGAAGTTGATCTGTAAAATTTGCAAATATATCTGTTCCTGCACAATCACTTTCTTCTTCTCCTCCTCATCCTCTTGCTGCTCCTCTTTTTTCTTTTTTTTTTTTTTTCGTTTCACTGGGTCCCGCTTAGCGGAGTCTTCACGTATACAGCCCTCCGTGTGTAAGCCTCCCGAAAGTGCCTTTTTTCTGTTGCCCTAGCTTAGCAACAGCTTTGAAACGCTAGTACGTTCGTAAGATAATTTTTTCCCCCTTTTTTTCGGCGCACTTACCTTGCTCCCCTGTTGCATTGCTGCGTTGTTTCATTGCCACGTAGCCAGGTCCTGCGCTATCGATCCCTCCTCGCCTTAGTGATGCAAAATCTAATGTGCAACGTGGAATGCCCCCTTTCGTGGGGTGAACGCATAAGAAGAGGAGCTCCACTCGAGGGACAGCAAAAATGACGGCGAGTCCACCTTACGTTAGGAAGTTGCCTGACTCGCACGATTGACTGGCATGGTTGGCACGAGAGCTTCCTCAAGGAACTACGCTGTCATCACTGGCGAAACACACGATGCGAGTCCCCGGGGTAAACTTCGCCCCAGCTGTGAAGCTTTTCTCAGGTTTAAAGTCCCCCGCAAATAGCCACTCCACCATTTGGAGGTTCCCATTCTTGAGCCACAGTCACAGCCATAGGGACTGGCTCGGCCCCGGTAGGGGCCCCCTATTAAGGACCACCACCTTGTGGATCAGACCCCGCGCAACGTACCTACCGATTAGAGTTCGCCCCGGTGGAGAAAGCAGTGCTGGTGTGGAAATACCATCTGAACAGGTGCAGCATCACAGCTGTATGACCACGAACAGAAAAGATAACGGGATGGAAGTGACTCGAATGACCAAGGGACACACGAGGAAAACTTCCCTCTTTTATCCGCACGGCCTCCTCTCGATGAACCCCCCCATATGGTCCAAAGCATTTAGCACAAAAAACATAAGAGGGAGGTTATTTTACAAGAGGAGACCCAAGCAGATACCAAAGCTGAAAAAAAAAAACTGGAGGTCCAAGTGGTTAGAGGGAGCTCCACAAAAGAGAGGAATATGTTTAAAGGTCCGAGTGCAGACTCCTAAGAAGCCAAATTCAGGATTGAAAAAAATCGCTCGAGTAAGATTATCCACAGGAAGAATTATCTCTGTATACATCCCAGGAATAGGTCATAATTTGAATACACATAACATCATACTTGTTCGAGGTGGCAGATGCAAGGACATCCCTGGATGCAATTACAAAGCCATCAGAGGGGTCTACGATTTACTTCCAGTCAAAAATAGACTTAGGGGAAGGAGTAAGTATGGGGTGAAACTCTCGGAAGAGAAGAAGAAGCACCTATTGGAGAGGTACAACTTTAAGCACATATACATTAAGAAGGACGTCGAGGAGTTTAACAAATACAAGTGGTTCAATTACGTCGATGGGGAGAAGAAGCTTAGAGAGAAACCGCTAGACGATGAAGAGCCTCTCCCCATTAACATCTTCCACTTTAACACCTACTACCGGAACCGCAAGTTTAGGCAGTCCCAGGAAGAGTGAGTCGTGTAGAGGTAGCGGCCACCAAGGAGAGCGGCTCGCTGGTTTAACCTTCCTCCTTTTGTCTTCCCCAGGTTAGCTTTTCCCCCTTCTTCTCCCTGCTGTTTGTGCCCTCTTTCTTCTTTTGCTTACACTGTGACGCAGCCTCCATTAGGCCTTGCTCACTTCCCCAGGTAATCAACCTTTCTGCAGTTTGACGTGCTTCCTAAATCGAAACTTTCCTAATTTGGCCTCTATAGTCACAACCCATTTCAGCTTCTCACTGCTCGGCAAAACCTAAGTGTAGTTCGACCAGTTGTAGCCTCGGTGTAAAGTTCGATAGACATCCAGACAATCATGCAACAAAAAAAAGGAAAAATAATTAATCCAATCTGGAGTTAAAAACGCTATACCTATGTGCTCTAGGTTGAAATGGATAACACCATCGCCATGCACGCTAAAATAGCGC
>NW_008481859.1:177055-217353 GCF_000524495.1 Plasmodium inui San Antonio 1 | reverse complement strand
GGCAATTCCAATATAGGGGGCCTATGCTAGCCACGCAGCAAGAAGGGCTCGCACAAATTGGGCAGAGGCAAAAGGAGGTAAAAAAAAAAAAAAAAAAAGAAAAAAAAATGATAGTAAAAAGTGCACAACACGAGGAAGGAGAGTGTCTAACACAGTGCCACTTAAATTGACAAAGGTGCAGAGGAACCAGCGGAGTAGACACAGGCTACGCTGTTTCCCTCCAAAAGTTACCACCAACATGGGAAAGCCCTTTCCACTAGAGGCTTTTCCGAGATCGCCGCACCTATCCTCTTCTGTCTCGATTTCCGCTCCACCTTCTACTTCTCCTTTCGAAACACAAACGGGAGGCATAGAAACAAAGAACGCAGTGGAGACAGCAGCTTCCCCTAAGATGACTACAGGGGGGGGAGGAGGGTGCCATCTCCTGTCTGTGTATTTGTGTGTACATGTGCGCAGGGGATCGGGAGTGGCGCAGAGCTCACACGAATATAAGTAACAGCAGGACATGTACTGACCACTGTCACGTCTTCGTAGGGAGAGACTATGTTGGGGAGAACTCCCCCCCCTGCTTCCTCTATGTGTATGCGTAAATAATATATACACAAGTGTGCACAGGTTGCCGCACTGGATTGGTTGTGCTTCAGCAGGCTTCCCATTTCTACCTTCCACTATTAGATGACCACAAAAAAAAATTGAAAATAAAAATAAAAGGTACAGTACGAAGAGAAGGAGAGTAAGGAAAGGAAGCGAAGGAATAAGAATGCGCAATATTGCACACAATATACACAGCATAACGGGAAAAAATCATTCCAACCATACGCGGCAGACACTCCGCGCCTTCCCATTTCGGTGGCGGAACCTCTCACTGAATTTGTCCCACATTTGTCCCACATTTGTCCCTCATTTGTGCTTTTTGTCGTTTGACAGTTGATCGATCTTTCTTCTGCGCTCCTCACTCGCGGGAGGTTTCCTTAGAGCCATCTACATTAGGGTCCTTTTGCGTGATTTTTTCGCTGCCTTCGCTTTTGGTGGTTTCCTTCTCTTGGGCTCCACTTTTGATGGATCCGTCGTTCGCTGCTTTGTCCATAGGGGCTTCACTGTTAGTTGTTCCCTCGCCTGGCGCCCCCCCGGCTGCTGATCCTTCCTCGTGGGTGTCCCGCTCATACTCCGTTGCGCGCTGCTCGGTCAAGAGCCCTGCCGCACTGTTCCCATACTTAGACTTCTGCAAGGTTGAGATGGATTCTGCATTCTTTTTGCCTTGTGCACGGAACTGGACACGATTAAACGGGTCGAACCTCCCATCCGCTTGGTCACCATAAACATTGTTCAGAGCCTGTATGTCGTCTAAGTCGTAGTCTTTATCGTCCTCACTGTCGAAGTCATAATCTTCCACCTCTTCTTCCTCTTCGTCGTCTTCGTCGTCCGTGAAGCGTACCCCCGATTTCCTGCTTCCCATTCGAGTCGCAAAATCGCGAAGACTAAACTTCCCACTTGATCTCACATCCTGCGTAAAGGCAAAATTAGAGCCGCTCCCCACGCCCCGGGTGAGGCTAGGGTTCATCTGGTTGCCCCCCAAATTGAAAATATACTCGTCCGTCGTGCGCAGCACGTTGGGCGTCTCGAATAAGTTCGCGTCGGAGAGGCCGTCCCCGAGGTGGCCACTTTCGAGGGAATTGCCCAGCCCGCCGCCTAACCCCCCGCTTAACCCGCCCTGCGCGAGGTGCACAATCTTGATTGAGCGCTTCATCTCGCCGTTCTTATTGTTCAGATTCATGAAAAATGGATTCGCATTAGAGCTATTGTTAATCATGTCCAGAATGGTCATGTGCTTTACAAAATCGACGACGTTGAAGTTGGTCTGCTGGAATTTCTCGATCAAAGTGACATTCCACAAGATGCACAGATGTGGGTTTCTATTTTTGCTAATCTGTATAAGAGTGCACTCAAACTCAATTAAGTCATTTTTCTGTAAATTTTCCACTTGTGCAATTAGGGAGTCGGTGAAAAGAGCCCTGATGTCAGGCTTGTCGTAACGATACTCCGAAGGGTTCATTCGAATGAACAAAGAATTGCTATTAAAGAAACCTTCCTTTATTTGATGAAACTGTCCTCTCCATATAATTGTGTACCCATCATATTTGATGCTAAAATTGTGAATGCTGTTAAACTTATTTCTCAGTTGTGACTTGTGTCCACAATCTTCCAGGTAGTCCATCCAGCTAGCCGTTATGTAGGGACCTTTGGCTAGATTGTCTAAGTTAAAATTGCTTGAAATTCTTAGGATGTAAAAAAAAAAAATTAAAAAAATGAGAGATAGGAATAGAACCAAATATTTTGCTGAAATTATTATTGCACATTTGGGGAACTGGAAAGTTAAAATTTGATTTTCTCTCTTCACTTGAATTAATTTTTCAGTTGATTTTAAGTTCTTTTTGCAGAGGGGGCAGGTGTATTTTTTTTGCTTAAAAGTTAAATACAACAGAGGTATTAAAAATATCGTGAAGAAAGAGATCAAGAGAAACAAAATGATTACGAGGAGGTATACAAAGGTGGGGGTATACGTCTTCACCTGTGCATACACATGCTTGTTGCAATAATCACAATTGAGCACTTCTTTTGACTCCTTGTCATTGCATCCGCTTGGCTCTTCTTCTCTTTCTTCCTCGGTTAGACCTGTTCCCTCGGTAAATGAATTGTTGTTATCGTTTCTGATGGGTGTAAATTCTCCTCTGAAGGAGCCATTCTCGTTGCACACCATGTTGCTGTCGTGACACGTGCTCGCGTCATTGTAAGTGTTATCGTCGTAGTCGTTCTTGGAGCCACTGTCGTTTATGTTTATCTCCTGCATTTCGTTTTGGAGGACGTTCATTTCGCTCAGCCTGGTTCTCCCGTTTTCGCCGAAATTTACCATTTTGGGTTAGCGTAGAAAGTAGCTGGTGGCAGAGGTTGGGCTACACTAGTCTGGCGATGCAATGTTGGCAACGCTCAGGGGACCATGCCGCACGGGCGATAGTAGAGAACGAGTGAACGCGCCAAACAAGCTAATTGGCAAAAAAAAAAGAAAAAACTCGCAGCGCCCTCACAACGGTCGCAATTTTTTACACACACAACCATGAAGGTCTCACCCGGGGGCTGGAACAGATATGCATACCAAAGCGCATGTACAGCCGCGCATTCGCATGAGCAGTTCAGGTAAATAATCTTATTCGTTTTGCTTCCCTTCTTTTAAACATGTCCTGAAGTAAATATACCCCTAATTCTGCTAAATCTCCTTGCGCGCGTTTGCATCTCCTCAATTTGCCAGTCACTCGGAGCGCGCGAAAAAAAAAAAATCCCGAATGTGTTATGCATGAAAGGGGGAAAATATGGGTACCAAGAGGCCGCCAAGAAGGGAAATAGTAAAAGAAAACAGCCAAAATGGTATGAGCGGCAATAAAACGCAGAAAAAAAAAATTTCAAATTGGCAGACTAGCCAAAATGAAAAAGCAAGTTGCAAGAAAAAAAAAATAAAATGAACGCTTTACTAAAAATTGCGAGAAGGTTAAAATTGGAAAAGTCAGCCCTTTTGCGCGTTATGCTGGCAACGCTTTAACTCTCGTGCGCCAATTGGCGTCCTCGATCTGAAATACGTGACACTTCGAAGGGAGTGCCCAGAACAATCAATACGGAAGCGTGAGGCGTACCGCAAAAACTGAGAGAGGAGCAAAGTGGAGAAGGGAAACAGTTCACGCGCGCGTTTACACGCTCGTTTACATGCTCCTTTTTTACACACCCCTTTACGTGGTCCTTTACATGCTCCTTTTTTACACGCCCTTTACACTCTCGTCCACCTTTTCGTATGCGATAAAAAAAATCCTAACCTAGTAAAACGAAACTTGCGCCATGTGCAAGTTTTACGTTCAATTCAGGGAGAAACTTCCTCTCAAGTGGTTGCAAAAAAAAAAAAAAAAAAATTAAAAAAGACAAACAGAGTGAGCCTGTACATAACGCGCTTCGTTATTTTTGCAAAGGTGAAGCTGAGGGAGAATATTGCTCTAACCTTCCGGAGTACATTTCAGGGTTTACTTCTGAGATGCGATTTTTCCTCATACTCATTCGCGCAACTGAAGAGAACGCGCTGGTGTGCATAGGCAGGATACCCTTAAGCGCTTTCTTTCGAATGCATCCGATGTGTGACTGCGAGGTAAAGATAAGGGGGAACAATTCTCGCGGCGCTGTGGTTGGCTCTCGCGCAAAATGTGCACGGCGAGGCGAGGCAAATGTGAACTAGATTTGGGAGAATTTCGTCCCTGTGAGCTCCGCGGGTGTGTTTGCATAGCTATCCACACAACGCATCGGCATCACCACGTGACCTTCTTTTTCTCAGTACATAATTTGTACCTTTTTTTCTCACACCATGAGTTGAGCGATCCGGCGCGAGCGGGAGGCGTTTCGCGCAAGCATGGAAAAAAAAAAAAAAAAATAGAAGCACCCAAGTGTACACAAATATGCACATGCATATATTTGTACATCCTTACATGGGCACCCAAGGCGTACACAATTTCGAAAAGGCTGACGCCGAAGGGAGTAGCAGACATTTCCTTCGAGTTGATAATCTGCCGTGTTCACTTCATCGGCTTTTGGGCTAGCCCGAGGGAAAGGGGCGAGCGGAAGACCCACAGGCGTCCGCAAGAGGGGCCTGCTGTCCGTTAGAGCAGAAAGTGTCGCCTCGCTAGCAGGTGAAATTTGGTACGACCGCAACCACCCCAGGAGCCGCCAACATGAGTAATGTGTTCGACAAGCTGAAGAAGCAGAGGTCCAAAGAATGCAAGGCGACGGATTTTTACGAGGTAAGTGTGACGATACTGTGTGACGGCTTCCCCAACTGGGTTTTTCGTCTTCTGTGTGTTGTAAACACCATGTGAATGACTCCACTTGTGAGAATCGCTCCGGAGAAGTGGCTAGAGAGAAGCCATAAATTGTGTGAATCGAAAGATGCTGACAGTTGAGAAGTAGCTTGATGCATAGGGGTGTTGTGGTGGAGGCGCCCACCTTTTCTCTTTCCCTCTGTTCATTGCTTCTCCTCCCCCCTCACAGGTGAAAAACAAAAATGACGACATTTACGAAGTGGTAGACGAAGAAGGATACGTTGAAAACAAGAACTCTCTAAAGGACTTCATCGTAGGAGGTGACCACTCAGGAAAAAAAGGGGTGTCCACAAATATGTTTCTCTTGGTTTTGTTCCCTTTGGGATGACTTCTTCGTGACTGCTTCCCACGTGACTGCTCCCCTCTGTTCCTTTCGCAGGAGACAAGGACTTCGACTCCAGCGATGACGTAATCGTGGAGGATATTAACTACGCCCTTCTTCGGAAGAGGGGTAAGTGGCGCGGTGGAAGGAGAGTGGGGTATACGGTGGAGAAGGCCATCACGTGTTTATATAGTCTTCCTCCGCAATGACACCTTCCTCTGTAGCATCTCCCCCTTCTGCATCCGCCGCCTGCTCATCATTTTCTTCTGCTCCTCCTCCCCCCAACCACCAGCGGCCGAGAAGGAAATCAAGGCCAAGAGGAACACCCCCATAGACGATTTCATCCGAGAAAAAAAGATCCAGAAGACCTTCTCGACAGGTAAATTAAGCAAGGATGAAATATCGAAGGCAAAAAACATCGAACGATTGATGGACGCGAATTCGTCTTCTAGTGGCAGCGAGTCGGACAATTTCAACACGAAGAGGAAGACAAGAGACTCTTACGAAAGGGATCGTAGTGAAAAAGAAGGATGTCATATTAGGCAGATCATCCATAGTAGTAATAGGAATACGCATATTAGTGAATTTAGAGGCAGTTCGATCGGTGATGTTCCTTCCGGAAGGCATCACCCCTCTGGAGTGTCCCCAAGCAGCGCTACCGTACATGCGGAGAGAAAAAATGGCTACAACCCTGTTCTTCGTGCGAAAGGAACAGATGAGCAGATAAAAGCGCAAGTGAAGGAAAAGTGTCACGAAAGTGTTGAGTGTACCGTTTTAGAGGACGAAGACGATCTCGATGGGGAAGTGACACAGGAGAGAAACAAGAAGAGGATAGTGCTCGCAGTGGAAGACAATCTAGGGGGAGATACTCCAGAAAAGACTAAGCACACCCCAAGGGAAAGTTCAACGGAGAGTTGCAAAGGGGAGGAAGAAGGTGCAAAGGGTGGAAGCGAAAAATATGTACTTCTCAGTAGTATCAAACAGGATACTACCCCAGAGGGACAACAATCTGATCAGCGTAGCATTGTATCGAGGCTCGAGGAAAACCACCCCGTAGAGACATTCCTACAAATGGGAGACGTTCCTCCCATGACGCACAAAATGAGGAACGAACCGAGGGGAAGCACCTGCGACGGGGAAGAGGAACAGGAACAGCAGACGAGTCGTCTAAACGGAGCTATCGGATTGAAGAACAAACCAGATGAGCTAGTCGCAAATGAAGAAAGTGGGTTTGTTAACGTATACCTCTTCGACATATGCAAGCACAGAAACAGCATCATCCTGTTCGGAAGGACCAGGTCCAAGTTTAAGCTGTATAGAAGCGTGAGCATATATATTGAGGACATGTACAGATGCTACTACTTCCTGTTGTCGAAAAATATGATTTATAGAAAAGATGGACTCGAAATAAAGTATGGGCACGAGAATTACAACACATGCATTATGTCCGACTTTTTGGAGGAGTTCCAAGCCGTGAGGAAGCACCACAGCATTGAAAGCATCAAGTGCAAAATCGTGAAGCGCAGAAATTTGAATCTCAGCTCGAGTGATGAAGATGTGTATGCGAAGATTTATTACACGTACAACTGTGACCCGATCAGCGACAGGTACATGTCTGGAAGGACCTACTCCGCCTTCTACTGCTGCAATGAGGACATCATAGAAAATTTTATCATTAAGAAGAATTTGAAGCTCCCCTGCTGGGTGAAGGTCAAGGGGATGAAGATGAACCCGAGCAACAATTTGAGTTACTGTTACTTCGACTGCACTACTGCGAACTGGAAGAACGTCTACCCGGTGGAGAAGCGGCTCGAGGGGAAGGTATCCCCTGGGAGTGCGGAGATTATCCCGGTTAGCGGTGGCAACAGCGGTGCTCCCACCCCTGACGAGACGCACAAAAAGGGGGACGTCACCACAGGGGGGATCAGCCACCTGATCGATCTGGACCTGAACAAAGTCATTATCAAGGTGGTGTCGCTCCTGAACGAAGAGAACCACCACGAGGTGTTCAGCATCTGCTCCATGGTAGACGCAGGAGGGGTGAAGTATATCAATTTCTGCGGCATATCTGCCAAGGCGGAAAAAAAAAAAACGCTCTTTACATACAATAAGAACAACGCCAAGATATTCGACTCGGAAAAGAACCTCCTGGATGCCTTTCTCCTAAAATTGAGACCCCTCGACACGGACATCTATATCGGCTACAACATTTTGAATTTCGACTTGGAGTTCCTCATACATCGATGCAATGTGCATAATCTAAACGCAGATTTTCTGAGCAGGAAGAAGAAGCTCAAGAAGAACGACAAAATGAAAGTCAATAAGTTCAACGGCACCAGCAGCACCGGGTCCATGTATAATATCATTCAGCATATCAAGGGGAGACTTATCGTGGACATCTACATGCTGTGCAAGGATTTGATCAAGCTCACCAGCTACAGCATGGACGAGATTATCGACAGCGTCAGGAATAAATTCCAGGACAGGGGCCGGTCGGCCAATGCGTCCAACTCGACCGACGCCGCTTCCCCCAGTGCTCCCCGCCCCAACGTCTACAAAGACTTCTCCGTGAACAACATCAACCTGCTGAACTGCAGCAACATCCACCTGTACGACGCGGAGCAAATCCTCGAAAATCACCTGAACATGTATATACACAGCCAGCTCTTCTCTGTGCAAGAAATATCAAACGTGTGCAAAGTGCTGCAGATCATCGAGAAGACTAGAGACCTCACCAAACTAAGTGGCTACCTCTGGGCCAGGAGTCTACTATGCTACACCAGCGAGAGGATTGAATACTTTCTTCTCCACGAGTATAACAGGAAGAAGTTCATCACCCCTGTGGTTAAGAAGAGAATTAAAAAGATTGAAAACGAACAAGTAAAAAACAAAGCTGCGGCAAAGTACTCGGGGGGACTCGTACTGGACCCCCTCTGCGGCTACTACGACACGTTCGTCCTCTACCTCGACTTTAACAGCCTCTACCCGTCTATTATCATCGAGTACAACGTCTGCTTCAGCACATTGAAGGAGAGAAGTAGCCACATCGATGGGGAAGTCATCAACGGGGTGGAAAACTCCAACGGGGTGGCAGCCTCAAACAGGACTGACGCCGCCTACGGGGATGACACCGCGAAGGAGATAGGCGATCTGGCGGACTCCACAGACGTGGCGGAAGCGGACTCGGGGGAGGCTCTCGCCCCAAGCGAAGCCATCGAAATTGAAGACTTTGACAGAACCAAGGTGGGTATTCTACCCTCCATCCTTAAAAATCTTGTGGAGAAGAGAGCCTTCATAAAAAAACTAATCGCAAATGAAAAGAACAAGGAGAAGAAAGAACTCCTCCTAATCCAGTCCCTATCCATAAAACTTATCAGTAATAGCATATATGGTTGCCTTGGAAATACAAACAACCGTTTCTACGCTAAACACATCGCTTCGTTTATTACACTCAAGGGAAGGAACCTACTCCAGCACACCAAGTCTAGAGTGGAGAGGGAATTCAATTTGAAGGTGATTTATGGAGACACCGATTCGATCATGATAGACACAGGCATAAAGGCGCACGGAGTGAATAACTACAAAGAGGCCTTTAGATTAGCCCACATCATTAAAAATACCGTGAACAAGAGCTACAAGAGGCTCGAACTAGACCTCGAGTGTATTTTTAGTAAACTCCTCCTTCTGAAAAAGAAGAAGTATGCCTGTGCAAAGGTCATGGATGCCAACATGGAGAGGTGTGAATACGAAATGAAGGGAATCAATTTTATCAAAAGGGACTTTAGTAAAATTTCAAAACTGATTGGGAATGACGTGTTGAAGATCATTTTTAGTAGCAAGGATGGCCAGGGATCTGGAGCGGGCGCTGGCGACACGGAGCTCCCCATGGAAAACGACCTCTCGGAGCAGATCCATGAGTACCTGCGCGGAGTGCACCAGCGGATCCAAGCGGACGAGTAAGTCAAGCGGAGTGTACGGAGGAGCGTAGGGGCAATGCAGCACCGCGTAAATTTATTGCCCTCGCCTTGCTGCATTTCCACTTCTCCGCTTCTCCAATTCCCACTTCTGCTCCCCCTCGCAGGTTCGACCTGGACTTCTTCGTGATCACGAAGAAGCTGACCAAGAACGTGAGCGAGTACCAGGAGAAAAACTCCCTCGGGCACGTCCTGGTGGCGGAGCGCATGATGAAAGACGGCTACAATATCAGCGTCAATAAGGAGATCCAATACTGTGTGTGCACGAGCGAGGACGCCTCCAGATTTTTCAACAAGTCGGGCAACGAGAAGCTGAGCAATTCCCTCTGCTGTTTCAGTGTCAGCGAAATACAAAAGCATAATATGAAGATCGACAAGGACTACTACATTAGGAACCAGATCCTTTCTCCTATCAATCGACTATGTCAGTACATCGAAGGAACCAGTGCAGAGAAGTTGGCTTCCTGTTTTAACATCTTCGATGTCAGGGAAATAAAAACTGAGCTCCAGATTGAAGAAAATTATCAGGAAGCAAATGTCCTATCGTTACTAAACGAGTCAGAAGAGAGATTCAAGGACATCCACTTGAAGGGCTACCTGACCTGTTCATACTGTACACACAATGTCAAGCCAGCCATCTTCATAAAATACTTTCGATGCAATAACTGCCTTAGGTATTTCTCGATCGAACAGATACGGAATTACATCTTTTCCTTCGTTTACCATTTATTTGCTACCTTCTACAAACAGCTTTACGTGTGTAGTACCTGCTTGGTGAAGACGAGACGTGTGCTTCTTAAAGAGTCTAAGGATTGTCCAAGCCCCAATTGCGAAAATCCCAAGGGTTCCCTGAAGCCCCTGGTTTCGAAGAAGTATATTTATCTCATGCTGGAGTATTTTCTCTTTCTGCTCAAGGACAATTTGAGGGAAGTTCCGGAACGCCTCGTCGAGGGGAAGATTCGCCGGGCGCCCAGCGCTGGGGATGGCGACACTGCCGATGCAGAGAAGCTAGACCAACATACCGCTGAGGAGAGGCTATACGGACACACCGCTGAGCAGAAGCTAGATCGACACCCCGCTGCGAACCATCCCGATGGAGGAACCCCCTACGCATCTGACGTCCTCGTTTATGTCTGCGTTGATGATAAGTTCAAAACGCACATCTTTAGCGACCAGAAAGGAGGGAAGAAAAATATCAAGGTGGAGGCTTACGACGACATATGCAACAAGAAGGAACTCGGGATTACCATAACGAAGGGGCTACAGATGAAGTATCCAAATATCTCCAACTTTCTCACCTACTTGAATTTGAAGAACAGTCAGTTCTGCATTAACTACAACGAGGAGAGGAACACCATTCGCCAGTCCTTGCAGAGCCTCGTGCACAACGACGTGTACGCGCAGATTTACTTCGACAAGATCTTCTCCATCTTCCAGCAGCCGCTCAGTTCTAAGATAGCGGAGTTGTGAAGTTGTCGCTGTTGGCGGTGCTGTGAAGTTGGTGGGGTTACGAAGTTGGCCGTCCTGGCGGAGCGTTAGCCTCGCTGCGCAGACACATGGGGGCACTCCAATGAGGAGCCGTCCCTTGTGCGCCGCACGGGGTATACCTTCCTTGATATTTACTCCCCCCCCATAGTGCAGTTTTTTTTTTTTTTTTTATCTTTTTTTTTCCTCTTCTTTCCTCTTCCTGTTCTTTCGGCGCTTTCTCAACATGCTTAACCTCGGAAAAATTTTAAATTGGAAAAGGGTGGACTGTGTGCAAATGGCCACTCAGATAAGTTCCCCTAAAAAATAGTTTTCCATTCAATCTATGCTAAGATGAGTAACCTTTTGGGGGCGCTGCCCTTCTCTTCCCGTAATTTTGTGTGTGGAAATCTCCACTGGGAAGGTGAAACCCTTATTTGGCTGCCTCTCAGGGTGAAACACTCCTTTCTCAGCTTCTTCACGCACACATAGGTATACTATCGGTGTACTCTAAGTGTACTATAAATGTACTATGAATGTACTATAAATGTGCTTGCCTGTGCAAGCCCCTCCATAGGAAAGCCTTCCGCCAGCACACAACACACAAAATGAAGTACTCCTTCCTATCCCAAACCAACCGGAAGGCAATTTTTACCATCATAGCCAACTACATAAACTTGTCACAGTATGAGCTGGCTCGGTCACTACTACACCATCTGGTGGTTAAGTGCTTGTTGACGGGGGATGACTTCACGAGGGGCAGCAGAAGGGGTAGCAAAGGAAGCAGCAAAAGGGACAGCAAAAGGGACAGCAAAAGGGACCTCTCGAGAGAGGAGAAGGTCTACTACTTAAAGAAGACTATCAAGTTCATGAGAAGGTTTTTAACTTATGGCTGCTCTCCTCTGCAGATTTTCTCAAAGGAGCAATCCAGTGCACACTTCCTACTCAAGGTGGCACGGGACTACAACCGGTTTGTTGATTTGATACTTCGGAACCTACTAAACTCTGGGGTGAGGAATGGACACCTCGCAGCTCAACCATGGAGAAGCGTCCCGAGACTGCCCCGCCAGATTCGTTCCCTCTTGAGAAAGAAGTATGTGCCTAAGCAGCTGCAGAGGAAAATTGCCTTCGACGCTCTTCTGGCAACCATAGTTGTGCACAGAGAATACTACCTCTGCGCATTCGAAGACCCCTCGTTTTTTTCCTTTTCACTGGATACAGTGCAGTGTCTAAGGCGGATATATTATCTGCACCTGAAGGCGGGGGAGCTGCTCTTGGGAAGGGGGAAGCGCGGACGGAAGTCCGGACAGAAGCGGAGACAGAAGCGGAGAAACAGGCGGGACTGCAATCGGGGACAATGGCACCTCCTGGACTTATTTAACCGCATTGTGCCGTTCAACGCGCCAACCGGAGGACGTCCTCCCCAGGAAAAGAGCACCCCCCCCATGGATAACTCTCCCAACAGAAGAGCAAAACAGTCTTATCGTCTAAAAGTGAGAGAAACAGATCAGCTACATAAAATAGACGAGCTCGTTCTTCAGAGCTGCAGAGTGGTGTATGGTGAGAAGGACCACCGGGTCAGACCCAGTGTCAATGTAGTTTCGCCAAACCGTGAAAGTAACAATGCAAAGAAGGAAAACAAAGAGAAAGGAACCCCATCCATGCACATAATATATATCCCCCCGCTTCACATCATTAATAAGGCGCCCATATATAATTACATAAACACCTTTGAAGAAGAGACACATTATTTTTTGCAACACAACGTTGTGACTTCACTTTATCGGGAGGTTTTCTACCTGGTGTTTTTTCTCCCTGCCCTAGCCGTCCAGCTACTTAAGACCTTGTGTCTAAATCAGTCCTTTTTTGATTTCCTTCTGAGTCTTCTTTTTCTTTCCAATTGGAGTCACTCCGTGGGTAGCAATTATTTGCAGGATAGATCAGATGGCACCCCATCATTGGGGGCAGCTCGCGAAGAGGGTGTTTCCATGCAGATTAGGGAAAGCGCCACGAAAGGACGGAACCCCATCAAGGAGGACGTACCACTCGAGACAGAGGCGGAGACGGAGACACAGGCTGAAACGAAGACAAAAACGAAGACAAGGGAGGAGACGTTACTCACCCTAGTGAGAAAAAAAGAAAAAAAACAGAAACATATTGATAAAAAATTGATAAAAAATTGCTACTTCATATTTATGCAGCTATACTACGGTATAGTTAACATCTACATGGATGTCTTGGTGGAAAAGTTAAAAAGAAAGGACTTGGTGAATTACTACAATTTTTTATACCTGCTCAAGTTTAACCACATTTTTGTGAACAACGTTTTTTTCTTCTCCCTTTGCTTTGCAAATGTGGGGTGTGTCACAGGTGGAGAATCCACCAGGGAAGATACTCACTGGAGAGAGTACCCACTTGACTCATCTGATCACACCAATGTAAGGATCAACAGGGGGGAGAAACACCTGAGAATCAACCCCCCAAAGAATCTCCATCTCGCTCAAAAGGCTCTGCACAAAGTTTACGATTGGCTGGTCCTCCTCGTCTTCCACTACAACGGTGACGAAGGCGCAGTTCACCACTTTGGCCACTGTCCGGAGTACCCACCAAACAGAGAGAAGTGGAATCGGAAGCAGAAGAAGAATCAAAACAGAGAGGATGTCACCTTTTACAAAATCCTCCTCAGGGGAGTCGTCCTCCACCTACCCATTAATTACTCACACATACGAGCCATCTTTTTTTTTTACCTCCATCAAATGAGAGATAAAAGGAAAGAATGGACGATCCAAAATGCTAATCACAAGAAGAGCGTCATTTATGATATACTTATGTCTACGAACACGTTTCGCTGTTCCGATGAAGGCCTAGTTGTCAATGTACTTCTTCACCTGTTCAACTATGCAGACGATCTGTACTGTCGCTGGGTGCACACGAGCGTCCTGTACTCTCACGTGATGTACTCTCTCGTGCACAGTGGGGGGAAGGAGGATCTCCTGTCTTGTCTCAACACCTCACGGATTAGGGGCGTCCACTTCCTCGGGTAATTGAAAGATCCCTTCATGAGATGATCTGACCCACCCCACATGGCCGTAATTCATTTTACATCTTCTATTTTATTTTATTTTTTTTTTAATTTTTGTTTTTTTTTTTTCCGAACCTCAGCTACCTGTTCGACCTCTGCGAAGCGCATATGGCTAGCCACGAGTTCCTCCATCTGGACAGACTACTTCACAACTTTAAGGCGCTCAAAAACCTCTGCGTGCTGTTCTGCCTGGAGAATGCCATGGATGTCCACGTGAAACGAAAATGCCTCTCAGAGATGAAGGCCAGTAGGAACAATCTGTACCTTTACAACTACATAAAAGACATGAAGGTGAGAGTGAGGATCTCCTCCCATCACTACCATTTGCACAAACAGAAGAGGACAGTAAACCACGGATCGCAGGAACACAGATTAACAGAGAATGAGCTTTTTCTCGCACTCAAGCAGTCATCCAGTGCCGCTTTACTCAATCAGCTCAACCTGCTGCCGCATGTTGGATACTCCTTTCTCGCGAAAATGGCACAGATGGGTCGGTGTAACATTAAGAATGACCTGTACAGGCGGGAAACAAGAATGAATACGAACTTCCTCCTTTTTTACGCATCAATGAGGAGTGTCTTTCTCTGCCTGCAGGGGTAAGTCACTCGAGTGGGTGTGGACCCTTCCGTCTGTTAACTTTGCTCACCACACGCTAGGGTAATTCTTCCACCCCATATACTACGTTACTTCTTCTCCCATACAGGCGCAGAAACGTGGAGCAGATCAGGACCTACTACAAACTAATAAGCTACCGAGAGTGCCGCGTAAAAGCCCTCCTCTACATAACTGTCCTCCTCTTCCAGTGCATACACAGTAGACAGGAAGGGATGAAGCCAAAGCTGTTCATGTGGACTATACACTTTCTGTCACATAAGCTGAGATCCATCAAGGAAGACAAATCTCTCTTTTTATCCAACTTGAAATGTTTGTTAATGCAAATTGTATGCGATGTGTATGTCCGTCTGTTTGTCTTCATCCAAAAGTGTAGAGGCATACATGTGAAGTCAAGAAACGGAAAAAGCGGGTTCAGACGGGTTCTAAGTGATTCCTACAGATTGTGCATGAGGGGCAGGGAAGATGCAGAAAAAGCAGCGCTGTACCAGATCGGAGAATATTCCAATGAAGGGGGTAATCAGAAGGAAGTACTACAAATGGGAGGTAGTAAGGACTCTGCTGAGGGGGCAAAAAAACTGGGCTTATTTGAGCGCCCTGTATCTGCCACCCCACAGGGAAAAATATCGCGTCAACGGATAGGACCCATGCTGCCATCCACAAGAGGAACAGCAGAACGGATTCTGGTGAGTCACCTAATAGGAAAAGTAAAAAGAATTTCGTCCTTCAGAGTTCACACCAAAGGGACGTCTAAACGGAGTGGCGCACGGAGAAGGGGAGGCTCCATCTTCAATTTTGTAGTTATGGTGGAGAGGTGCCTGAGAAGGAAGAAGCTCCGTAGAAGGAAGGCAGTGAGGCGCTCCTCCACCAGGCGGATACTACCCTTGGGTGCTCTGCATAGAGGGAATGCGCCCTTCGAAAGTGCTGACTTCAACATCGCCGACTTCAAGACCGCCGACTTCGGGAGGTACTTCCTGGAACTCATGTGCAGCGATCCGCAGGAGTATCTCTATAGGAACGTTGCAGACGGGAGGAACAATCATCTGAACATGTTCATATTCTTTATATACAGAAATCAGGTGTCCAAAAGCTCGTTGCAGAACCTGTTGCACTACCTCGAATTGAACACACTCTTTAAGAGCCTGTACATGGGTCAGCCTATATTGTCATGGTGCAGGAGAGGAGAGACCACACTTCAGAAGAAGTCACTCACCCCCTTTTTCCAAATGATGCTTTTTTACTATGAGAAATACAGATGGAACGAGGTGAACAAGTATCTCTTGCCGAATAGCTGTGGTATCGACTTGTTCTCTCTTTATAACTTTCTGGACATGTGCGTGTCGTGCTCGAACACGGTGGAGAGTGGGGCGGCCCTGCTGCGCTTCGTGAGGAGAAGGATACGCAGGGGCAGTGCCCTAAGCGGGAAGACACGTGCCGAAGTGAATGGAAAGACGCGTGGCGATGCGCCTTCCCCCGCCGCGCGCCTGGCCCACTTCCTCCTCTGCTTCGTCGACCGGCTGCACGTGCTCATAAGCATAAAAAACAGGCCCTCCTGGGGGGAAAGAAATAGGGAAAACCAGAATGGGTGGAAACAACAAAGAACAGAAACACCCCCCTCGAGGAAGGCACCACGGATGGTGAAACCAGTGCTTCTAAACAAGTACCTGCTGCTGAAGTGTAACTCTCTAAAGGTGCAATCCAAATTGATCGAAAAATATTTCGTGGACCTGTACAAGAGAAAGCACTTCCTAAAGGACATGTTCCTCAGATTCAATAACTTAAAAAGGAAGAAAAAAAAATACATAAACGTTAACTATGAAGAGATGAACAAGTGTCTGGATAAGTACTGCCACCTGCTGCTAGAGAATGACGAAGGGGTTACCATCAATTATCTGTTTTTTTTTTTTCTTTACGCAAAAATCCTTATTAAATATGTGCACAACTCAATGGAGGAGAGATCACCGCAGAAAAGCTTTTACCAGTTCGCTTCCCAGTCCAAGGACAATTTCTCCGACTCTCAAATTGTGTATGAAAAGGGGGGGATCAACTACAACCTATTTTTCATTCTAACAATAAATGTAGACAGGCTGATAAAATTCGCTCTTTTCCTGCGTAACTCCTTTGGCAATGCCAGGAGGATGTGTTCTCTCTTCTTTATTCATCACCACAGTGTACTCGTCCAGAATATTGCAACTCAGTGTTGTATGAAAAATACGTTTCCTGTGTTTCTGTTTGATTGGGGGAAGAACTCACCAGATAGAATCTTCACGCCGTCTTTTGTCCGCACAGATACGCCAAATACAGAGGGGACTGCTCGGAAATCCCCATTAGGGCGTAACTACCTGGAAGAGAAATGTGCTGAACAACCTGAGGAGAAGTACCTAACGGGAGAGTTCCTCTTTCTCCTTACGGATGTCGTTGGGGCACTGGAGCAGGTGAAGCGAAGAGTGGCTCCCCCCGAGGGAAAACAAAGGAAGAAAAAAACGTGCAAGTTGAAGCTACTCCTTTTGAAGTACGTCCATCACGCGATTGACACACAGGAGGGGGTACCATCAGATGGGCAAATGGGACCACCTCGACGTAGAGGTAACCCTGCTGAGATGTCCCAGCAGATCTCCCAGGAGATCTCCCCTGAGCAGCATCTTTGTAGCTCGAAGAAGCACTGCCCTGATGACAACCCCAGCATGGAAGACAAAGATGAGCTAATAAATCTGTTCATATGCCTGGAAAAGTGCGACCACTACTTCCCATTTATTTTTAACACCCTCTATGGATATGTCTTCTCAGCCAAGTACAATTTTTTGAATAGACTCCTCGTGGAGAGGTATAGCACTATTAAGAAGATTTTCTGGATCTGTCACAGGGAGAGGGGGGCCTCGACGAACAGCGTATTGGAGGCGGTTAGCCATGATAGTGATGTTAGCCATGTTAGCAGCGCTGGCCGAGGGGTGGGTGTCTACTGGCTCAAGTACAACGACTTGAAACACCTGAACAGCTTCACGAAGTGCCTCCTCTACGCGGCCATCTTCGACAACCAGCATAACATGGACTGTCTTCATCTGTACCAGTTGGTGAAGGCACCCAAGGGGGAGGCAACCGTGGGACTTAACACGGAGAAGCTGCAAACGAACAAGCTAAACACGTTTTACGCCCCCCTTTTGGGTAAAATGCACAATACCTCCAGCGAGGAAGCTTCCAATAATCCATTTAAATCAAAAAGGGAAACATTTAGTGCACCTGGCACCTCTCCCAAAAAGGAACAACTCTTGACATACCTCCTCAGCGAGACAACCCCTCTGGAGAGTCTTCTCGATGTCGTCGTAGATTTATTCATGGAGGATCACGACACATTGAGTAGGATGACTTTGCAAGAGGTGATCCTAATCGTGAATACAACCTATTGTAGGTGCCAAGAATTTCGAAGGAAACACGAGGTCATCTTCGTGGATACCCTCCGCAACTGTGACGAGATCGACTGCTACACTTTTGGGAGACTCCCAAACAGCCTGCCTGTGAATGTTGCCAAGGTGGGTGTCTACGTGAGGGCGCTTCATATGGTCAGGAAGGTGCAGCGGGTCCTCACTGAGGTAAGACTCCACACTGCAAGGATTCCTCAAAGTGGAGACCCCCATAAACCAGTCCACCGCTTCATAACACAACGCACCCACTGGGTGAGGATCCTCAAAGCGATTCTGACCGAACCAATGGGGGAGAAAGACACGCTGCAATTCATCACGCAAAATAGGCTATTCAAACATGCCCCCTTTCTCCTCAATTACAAATTGGGTCCAATCACCAGCGTGTCCAAAAGGGAGATGATACTAAGACTGCAGAGAAAATGCAACGCAGCTTACATTGTACATCTCTGGAGGAGCAACAATCTGAGGAAGAAAAAAAAAATTATTTCCTTTTTGAAGAATCTAGAGGGGGAAAAGGAAGTCAAAACTTTACTAAGCAGTGTACTATACGATCCAGACAACCATGACATGCAACACTTCTTTTCCTTCATCCTTCCCCATTTTGAGACAACCTTCGTGAAGAAGTACTACCTGTTGGCATTCGTTTCGCACTCCTTGCAGTTGCAATCAGTGCGAAAAATGAAACTGAGGGAACTTATTCTTTCACTTCTCTGGAGGGATAAGTTAGACTTAATTAGATTCATCCTCAGGAATGACCTGTACAGACCTAGATTGCACACTATCTTTCGTTACGCCTTTTTGTACATTCATCTTGATTGTTCCAAGTGTTTTTCCTCCGAGGGTGGACTTTGGAAAGAGCATCCAACGAGGAGGAAACACTTCGGAGAAGAGACTCACCAAGAGAACGCCCTTCCCTACAGCTTGTCGAAATGTTTATACGTTTTGGAGCTGGCTGTGTTGATCCGTGGAGAATACAATGCGCAGCTTGTGTACGCCACGTTTCTCCGCGTCACACAGGAGCTTTTCGACCGGGTGTGCCACCGCATGTGTGACCGGATGTGTAACCGGGTGTGCGACCTGATGTTTCCTCGCTTGCCGGGGGAGAACGCCCTCAACAGCTGCGTAAAACTGAAAAAGCTGCACCAAGTGAATCGTCCCGTGAGCGTCAATGGGAAGGAGACGTTGCCACATGGGAAGTTCAAAAAGAAGTTCAGCCTGTTCGGCCAGTTTTTTCACAAACACCTCAACGCGAACCGGGTTAAGACAAAGGGGAAGGGCGGAAATGAAGCATACATCAGGCATTATAATATCATTAAATCGGAGGAATCACCACAACGAAGATGCAACCAGAACAGTGGAGGAAAACCCCAAATGGGCATAAACATCCTTATGTATACCTTCTATAAAGTATGTTTCTTCTTTTACGCAAACTACAGAGAAGTGAGAAGAGAAAGCAACCTTCTGTGTATATTGCTTCCTATGCTGATATATGTGCAGACGTGCCTACGGTTCCGAGTGCACCTAAAGTCAGTCATGAAGCTTGACATAAAAGATCTGATTGATTTGCTAAAGGTGAAGAACTTCAATCTGTGTAACCAACTGATCCATAGAATCTATTCTTGCTACATCTATGATGTTAACTCCTTTGGCGTGTTAGGAGAACCCACTTTGTTCTTCCCCTTGGCTAGCTCAAAACGAGGATTCAGAAAATACAAAATGGTGAAAAATATCGTGTCATTGCTTCGATGCGGAGAAGAAGACATCCCCAGAGGAGTGCTACCCTTTAAGAAGTTCAACAACTTTTATGTTTATAGGTACGCCCACGCGACGTGTGTGTATAGGCAGTTCGTGGATGAGGCAGGAGTTGTGGCCCGTGAGTTGAGGGCCGACCAAACAAGAGAACTATCTCAAAGGGATGCTTCGAAGCGCAGTAGAATGAGATGCAAGGGAGCGAACGCGCTGAATGAAGAACACCTGTTGCGGAAGGTGCAGCGGCTCCACTTCAGCGTGCTCGCCTTCTACATGGCACTCTTGTCCAAGTGCAACATGGACCTGTACTTGTCTCTGAATCTATTTTTTTCCTTTCGCTGCACGTACCACTGCTCTAGCAATGTTTACAAGAAATACAGGAAGTTACTCTCCTACTTTGCCAATGTGAATGTACATAAGGGGGTGAAAGTCTTGGGGAGGATGAATAATCACATGGGGATAAATGAGTTGCCGACTTATAAACTGCTGAGGAGGAGAAGTAGTAGGAGTAGCAGTAACAGCAGCAGCATTGACAAAGCTGCCCGAAGACATGACCCAGGGGTGATATACAAAATGGTCCTCCAAGTCAGCTCTGGAGGCGGCATCCACCCCTGGAGGGGTTACACCTATTTGGGACACATGCGGCTCGAAGTAAAAAAGAGGGACTCACTCTCGAAGGGAGCAGCTCCCTCTGTTACTTATCATCTTGTTAGAAGCGATGATGTGGCTTTGTTCCACCAGGGATTTGTTCCCAACCGGAGTGAAAACCTTCTTCCTTCTTCCAGACTAAACCGAAGGGACTTACTCTCTGATGGCACCTTCGACTTCTCTGCACGGACCATTTACTCTCCATCCGCCTCGATCTACGTCAGAAGGCACCTCCTCACCAGAGTAGTTTTCTCCTATTTATACAGCTACCACAATGATGTGAATTTTGGAGGGGAATGCCGAGATATTCAATCGGTAGGAGGCCTCACACAGAAGCAGCTCCTTCTATATGTCATTGGGCATATAGGTAACCCCTATGTGGTCATCGACAAAGGGGTGCATCCCGTGGAGCAGTGCTCAGTAGATCTAGGAGGCTGTCCAGTACGTCCAAGTGACTTCCCACAAACAGCAGGAGAAGGCACCAAAATAGGGACAATCAATTGGGGCCATAAAAAAAGGAAGAGACTCCTCATTGGTGGGATAAACATGATGAGGAAGGATGACCAGTCACGAGTAAACCAACTTAGGAACAAACAAAAGACCTTCACATTTTCAACTTACTTAAGACAGAAGAGAGTGGATCGAAATATGAATCTGTTAGCCCAAAAATTGGAACTTTTCCAAGAGTACATAAAAATGATACACAACGATTCTTTGCAGAGACCTGTGTTGGAGTTCTTCTCATCCGTTCAGTTGGCTAATCACTATGAGCGCTTCTTCCATGAGATGGATGCCTCCTGTTCATTCCCTCTGTGCTATGCACACCCGAGCAGCAACTTAGCTTTGTCCGCTCAGTACTTTAAGAAGAGCTTCCAGGAGGTGTGTGCAGATATGGCTCTCTCTAAATGTAAGGGGCGGGTTGATGGCGGAACCTGTGCGGGAAAAACAAGGAACTTCCTCTTCGTCATGTCCCTGTTGTTGCCTCATGGCTCTCGGTAAGTGTAGCCGCAGTGGCGCTTTCGTGGCCCTTGTTGCGACTGTCGCGCCGCCTTCACCGATTTGCCTCTTTACCGCTTTATCCTTTTACTGCTTTGACTAATTGCCCTCCATGCAGGTGCCTGCGGCTACCAAGTTACAACCTAGCCAAGTGTGACCGCGGCCGGCTGTCCCTCCTGAGGAGCTACTTTTCGCCGGACATCCTCCTCAGCGTTTGCGCCAAGAGTGACCTGTACAAGAACTGCTTCAGGATCATCCGAAAGAAGGTGAGCCGAAAAGGAGAACGTTACCTAGTGTGCGTGGGGACAACCACACAACTGCACAGCGGAAAAACCGCGCTCATGCTGTGATGCTCTCCCTCCACTTCCACCCCCCTACAGGGAGCGTCCAGTGCACAGTTCAGCCGCATCATCAAGAGGGCGTGCAGACACAACTACATTTACAAAGCCTTCCAGAACGCGTCTCTCCTCGAGGACCCCTGCTTCCAGCGCGTAAGTTCCTCCGCTCCGTTGCGCTTCGAAAACTCTGTCGTGCTCGCACACTCTGCGTCCTCTCCCCATCAGTTACCTTCCTCTGGCATGCCTCCCACCAATGATAAACCAACCTCTTATTTCCCCCCCTCCTCGCTCAGGAAATAAATTGCCACTTGCTGCGGCACCGAATGTACGCCCTACTCTACAACTACCTGGTAGGTGCACACATAACCTCTCAGACACCCCAATGCCCTCTCCCCCGAAAGGTCACGAACATAGCGAAGTAAACGATTTTGTCCTGCACAACACTTCTCAGGTTTTTTCAGGAGACTACCTCAATGCGGTCATACTCTGCGTACACAACTACTCCATCGCGCAAAACACGTAATAGAAGAAGCCAAATGGGAAACACGAAATCATCCATTGTGTGCCCGCTCAGAGGGATCCATTCCGATGAGAACAACTAACCACCCATATCCAAACCACCATAAAAAAAAAAAAAACAAAAAAATCCTTTTAAATGCTCCTCCTTGTAGGGATACACAAAATGGCTACTTGAACAGCGCCCTCGTGAACCTCACCCTGATCACTAACACGTTTAAGGGGTAATTTCCTTTCGTCAGTTAAGAGGCTCGACGGAGCAGTCCTGTTAGCTCTGTGTCTCTGCTTTTCGAATGGAGGACATGCATCTTTGCACCATACCTCTTGAGCGGCATTCTGAGCGCCATTTTGAATAGTGCCCCATTTCAACCCTGCACCCCCTCCCCCCTTGTGGTAGCTCCAAGATGAAAGCTACCTCCACACGGCAACTTCCCCACGAACCCCTTATAATGTCTAACAACGGCCGCCGTCACAAAGGGAGCAGAAAATTTTATCGCCCCAGCAATTTTAACATCCTTTTTGGAGAGACACAGAAGGGGCTGAATCATCAGGTCTCTATTGACACGATACACAGGTAGGTCCCTCCATAAGTCGACACGTCCACGAGAAAAGGGAGTCCCCTTCTGATAGCCGAAGCGGTATGAACATACATATGGTTACTCAACACGAGTGCACATACGGTGCACCTGCCTCACAATTTTCCCCCCTTCCGGTACACACCACAGATGCATGGACCTCATAACCCTACAACAGACATTGCTGAACGCCCAGTTGGGTTACCCAGTGAACATCATTAACTGCAAACGAGCGGAGATCTCCCTGTGCATACAGATCTTAGTTTACAAGAAAAAGTACAATCTGGCAGACAACGTTATTAATGTGTATCAGTGGGATTACACCTTCACGTACTGCCTGGCTTGTCTTTTCTGCATCCTGTTGGAAAAGAACTTCTCCTTCCTTGACGATATCATCCATTACGTTAAGATAAAGCTGAACAATGAGGACATGAATATGTTCCTTCTCCACGTCGTGCACTTGTTTTTGGAGTACCGCACCAAGTGGAGGCATGTCTACGAACATGTGAAGCGGCTGTACAGTGGCCGTCAGAAGGGGAGAGCTCTGCAGAGGGACAACCTGTGGGAGGAGACCAATGGAGATCAGCCTCGCGAGCGACCTGACGAAACAGATGCTAATCATCGTACCGACGAGAAATCCAACCAGCCATCCCACGGGCGTGACTTCCTCCGCGACGCGCTGTTCCACATCACCGACAACGACTGCCTCTTCTACGCGCACACCCTCCTCTTCATACACGACAAGCAGCAGTACGCAAGCATCCTCAAAAATATGAAGCGCCTCCTATTCAGTAACATCTGCAAAAATGACATTTACAAGACAATTATTGGGGCATACAAGTTTCTCCACCAGGATCGACGGATGAACTTCAATTTGATTCACGCGAATAGGAGATCCTTTAAGGAGGCTTCTGCCCGCAGGATGAGCTTAACGCGCTTTGGTCGCATTGACGAGGGCTGCAACATAGGGGAGCACTCCAACACAAGCGAGGACGGCAACTTTGCACAGCTCATGTCGCTGGCCAGGAAGTATCCGGACAACCTAAAGGAGAACATTACGCGGGAAATTCTGGCAATTCGGGGTGTAGTGGTGTAGCGACGTAACAAACAGGCGAGTGGACTACGCAGATTAAGCATCGGCTGTTCATTCTTTCTGCTCCCCTGGGTTGGAAGAGGAAATTTTCCCTGCCCGAATGTTCCCCTCCTGTATGCATATACACTTCTGGCGCTGCTTAAAAAACTTTGTCAAGATAAGAATGTATAAACGTATTTTCCTGTTCTTGTCCCGCATGCGTGTGTACGTTCGCTTTTTTTTCTTTTTTTCTTTTTTCTTTTTTTCTTTTTGTATTTCCGCACCTTCCATGTGCGCACGTGTAGTTGTTCCGTTTAGCAGTTCTACAGGGGCAGTTGCATTTCCCCGCGTAAAGAAAAATCGTCACCGCTTCTTACTGTCACCAAAATGACTACTTCGAAACGAGGCTCTGTTCCCATGGGGAAGCAGGTTAATGGAGCCTCATCTGGCTGCCTCTCAATTCTGGTGTATTTCCCCCACGGCTGTGTAAGACTTCGCGAGGATTTGAAGAGGGCCTCCTACCCACCCGATCGCGTGGCGCAGCTCGAGTGCACAATCGCTCAGTTCGGCGTTTCCTGTAGCGGGCAGTTCACACCATTCAAGTGGTGAACTTGTGAAGTTGGCTCCCGCGCTTTGGAGAAAATCCTTTTGGTGTTATCTTAAAAAGGGAACTTCAAGAGAGCGACCAACGGCCCGCACACGATGGTGCATACTATGCGTGGCACGGTTGCCTCATAACGTGCAGCCACGATAGCGCATGCTAGGCGATGCGCACCTTCTTACATAGCGAAGTTCTTCAGTTACAGCCGACGCTGGGAAGTAGATTTCCTCTCTCGTGAAGAAGCCCCTCCTTTGAAGAGCCCAGTTATCACTGGGGCTGTAACGGGGATAAACCACGCGTAACGCGCACCAACACATTCGTTCATACTCTCTTGGGCATAATTTTCCCACCAGAAGGAGTGCCCCACCCAAGTTGTACAAAAGAACGGGAAAGACAACGTTCCTCACAAGGGGCACAAAAAGCAAAGTTTGCATTTTTTTTTTTCTTTTTTCTGTATCCCTATATATAGAGGAAAATGTAATAGCTCTTTTGAAACGCCTCACACATTTCAGCTGTTCGTGGATTCACTACAGAAAAAGAAAAAAGGGGTGACGCGACGGGAGGATGATCAGTCACTCAAAGCCGCGGGAACACGGAGGGACGGTCACGGCGATGAACCATTGCAAAGAGACAAGCAAAACGAACAGAAAAGGAACAGGAGAAGAAGGAGTAAGCATGGAAAACATTAAAACCTTGTATCATATATTCTCTAGTGCAGATGGGAATGATGTCGATGGGGGGGATAAAAAAAAATGTTGTAACGATATGCATGACTTGAAGGGTGCCGCTCAAAGTGAGGCAGCCGTAATGCTGCCCCCAAGGACTCACAAAAACGCGTCGCCCGGAAAGGAGCTTAATCTCACGAAGAGAACAAATAAAGAAAAAGAATTTCTAAACCACTTCAGTTACTTGAGCGATCTTGGAGAGTATAATTGTGCCCACTCCGCAGATGTACAGAAAAGAAGAAACAAAACAGACCATCTCTCACTCCAGCAGAATGTTGAAGTCACTCCAGATTGGGAAGCTTTTCAACGGGTCGATCATGTGTGTGACTACTCCGCAAAAGAAGGGAGAGCTCGAGAAGGTGAAATCTTTGATAATTCCAAACGGGGGATGCAAAGATGGGGTAGTCACTTGAAGTATCACAACAGCGGTGAGAGGAAGAAGGACACATCTTCCAGTCCTACTAGAGGAGAAAAATCTGAACAATCGCAAGGAAGGCAACCTTACACGGGTGGGTCAGTCCACTTGAGAAGGGAAGCCAATCCAAGTAAGAATAGCCCAATTGGAGAAACAGACAAAAGCGCTTTTGTAGGCCCATCAGATGAGACCTCCTTTTATGAAGCGTTTACTTCTGTGTCTGAACCAATGGAAAATAAAGGGACCCACTTTGACAATCCATTTTATCGGAACAGCAATGTGGATGAGCTCCTTGACTTTCCACCCCAGCACAGTAACCACGAGAGGGGAGAAGCACCCCTCGGTAGGGCCAAAGTGACGCCATTGAATTGGAATCGAAACTATTATACACTGACTTATCTACACTCCGGTAATCCCAAAGCGGAGGGAGAAACATCAAAGGGGGAACCATCCCTGAATACGGTCCTGCACCCCAAGTGGGACTTTCTCAAATGTAACGAGGTCAATGTGCAAATCGAACGACCTCAGGACGAACAAACACAAGATCCATTTTTAAACTTCATTGATCAAGAGAATAGCCCAGATTGGGTCCCCTTTTCTGAAGAGCACTCCTACAGGGAGGACCTCACATCTGCCATCTTCGATTCCCATGCGATTGCAAATCACGGGGCAAACAAGATGGACCCCCCGGGGGGAACCATTCCAAGAAAGCAGAACCTAATCGGAATGGATGACTTCCACACGCATGAGGTGTCCTCACTTCGTAATGAAAATCTCTTTGGTGAATGCAGCAACTCAAATAGGATGAAGAGAGGTGGGGAGGTAGCAAATGGGAAGGCAGTTCCTTTCAGAAAAAAATTGCCCATTTGGGAGAGTTCCCTCCTCGAGGGAGATTTCCATAGTAGTTTGTTCCCCATGGATGGTAACAATTTGGCTGACCGGCAAACAAAGGGAGGGAGGTTACACATCGGGGGAGCTGAAACTGTTTGTGGACACATCGCAGATAGCGACAAAGATGAGGAGATCCTCATCGGTGATGAAAAAGTGATAGGAAAAGACAAGAAGGTGGAAAAGCCTCCTCAGTGGGGTAAGTTCCATAGGGTGGATTTTTTCCAAGTGGTGGATAGAAGAATAGGCGGAAACAGTCCACCTGATAGTGGTATTATGAAGAATGCGTCAATGGAAAGAATAAAGTTACATGACCAATTGATAAACCTTAGTGATGGTTCCACCTCGGAGATGGGTTGGACAAGGAAGGGGACCCCTCCTCTTGGAGAACCAAGTGTGGGATTGCTTTCCCTGGAAGAAGAATGCCGCATCGATGGTTTCAATATGATGGGAGAAGAGAAGATGAAGGGTGGTAAAAGCCTACTCTGTGGCAAACACGACTTTTTCGATTTCGAACACGATGAAGAGGTAGATGCACCCCAAAGGGGAAGCGCCAACTGGATCGGAGACATCCCCAAGAGAATGAGAAGCAGTGAAGTAGGAACCACAAAAGAAGAGTCCCATGCGGGACTCTTAACAGCGACGCGCCATCAAGAGAGCAGCAAAGAGAAGGGGGAAGAAGAGAAAGAGGGAGAGAAAGAGCAAAACGTACTAACCTACCACGACCACTACTTAACCGAGCAGCGGCTGACCGAAGTGGCTGCACCGATGGACAAAGAATTCAACTCCTTCTTGGACATCATTGATGAGATAGTCACCATCAGCAAAGATATAATCGAAACGAATCAGAACGAGGATGCGGCTGTGGAGATTCTACAGCGGAGCCCAGACGACCGTATAGAATCCTCACAATTTGGGGGCCACTTTCCGGGAGAACTCCAAATGGGGCTCCCCCTCGGGGTAGGCGTCGGAGCAGTGGTAGGACCTGCTGAGAAGTTCACACACGCAGGTGTTTATAAGGACCCACTTGAGGATAAACTTGTCGACGATGTGTATGTCCACTTTGACACCTTGAACGAGTCGTGCAGGAAGAGACAGGAATCGTGTGACGAGGTGGTGATGGAAAGGGAAAGGGAGGACTCAATCCATGGAGCAGTTCATGGGGCAGTTCGTGGAGAAGTCCGTGGAGAAGTTCATGGAGAAGTTCGTGGAGCATTTCGTGGAGCATTTCACGAAGCAATTCATCCAGCAACTCACCAGAATGCTGACACTAGGGATGTGAATACCGAGCAGGCGGCACAAACACATTGGAGGAACAACTCCGGTGAAACGAAAGATGGAACAAGAAGGATCGAAGAAGAGGACCCCCAGGAGAGCCCCAGTTGTTGCACCACCTCAGAATGGGCAGACCTGCCCACTATGCAGCTGTGTGAAGGGTTGTACCGTGTGCTGAGGTGTCGAGACTATTTGGAGGCCCTCCCTGTGTTGGCGGCACACGCGGGGGGGAAGCCACCCGATGAGAGGCCCATAAGCGAGCTAAGCGGCATGAACGAGCTAAGCAGCACAACCCATTGTAGTGCACGTAACTATCCAAGTGAGGAACCTCTCCGTGGAAACGTGAGCCTGGTAACGTTCCATACCTACCTGCGAAGAGCGAAGAAAATGAACAAACGAGGCTTCACCGAAATGTACGATTACAGCGATTATGTCTACACACACATCGAGAGAATCTTCCAAATGGATATAACGCGCTTCTTCTTCACCAGCAATTATCTGGAGAATATCAACCGGTACATAATTAAAAAAAACAGACTGATTAATGACCTGACGAATGCCCAAAACTTCGTAAACGATTTTGTACAGAAGAGGGAAAAGGTCATTACACAGAAGAGATTTTGTAATGACGTGACCTACCCGATGTACTTTCTCATTTTCACCAATCTGTTAGTAACCCTGTGGCATACGTCTCTCTGCCATTTGGACGAAGCGAACTGGAGCAAGTTGCCGCGCTTCCTAATGAGGCGTCTCCGCACGAAGACAACGATTTACGTGTTAAGAAGGAGCCACTCTTTTTTGTCTCGAATTTATCGCCACCTGACCAAACATACCCTTGATGAGAAGAAGAAAAAAAGACTAATTAGGATTGTCAAACGGAGCAGAAGCTTCAAAATCGTTCAGAAGAACGTGCATAAAATCAACACCTTTTGTTTTTATGTCCTCATTCTTTTCCTCTCTCTGTCGGTACCTCCATTTGGCAAACAGCTCCAGACACGTGACTACTTCCTGCACTGTTTTCTCAGGAACATTAACAAAGTCGTTTTGAGGTACGCCAAGGAGCATACCAGCGACGAAATGAGTGACCGATTCGACAACGGAGTGAACGTTTCCTCCGCGGGCACGGATCGCGGCAAAGAGGAGTATCACCATTCAGAGGGGAACCTCCACGTCACCGCTCCCCCCTCGCAAAGCCGCAGAAGCGAAAACGTGCGCGACGTTGTCCGCAAAGCCGTGAGCAGCTCGCAGAAGAACATCTTCCGGCTAAAGATGCACAACCTGGCGCAGGTGTTCCGCTGCTCCTTTGCAGATTCACCGCGGGAGGGTACACCCGTAATCGGAAGTACTAGCAGCCATCCAAAGGGGCATGCAAACCTCCAACCAAATGGGCTGCCAAACCGCCAATCGAACAACCTCGTGGAGGTGGTGCGGGACATACAGATAAGCACCAGAATCGAGCAGATCGAGAAAGGAGTGACCGCCTACCTCAGAGCAAACGCCCACTTCCACGACACCTTCTTTAACGTCATCGTCCCCATGATGAATGGGCTGACAACCCTTTTGGACAACCTCGAGACGATCTTTGCCCTGTACGTAAAGCACAAAGTGCGGAAGAACAGGAAGCTGTTTTTCTTTCGTAACCCCTGGTTGTGCAGCTATGACGTCTTTATGTCCTTCAGTCAATCGGGGGGACCCGCCCCAAACCACGCAGAAGAAAGTGGAATGACCAGAGTGACAAGCGGTATAGGGGGCAGCTTAACGGGCAGCTTAACCGACCATTCAACTGACAGCCTACCTCCAGACTTTGCGGCCTACATGGCGCAGCTGGACGTCCAGTTCGCGCAGGACGACGTGGGCGCACTGTACGACGTCAAGAGGCTTAAGGAGATGCTACTCCTGGGAAGTAGGAAAAAGGAAACATCCCGCAGAAACACAGATGAGGGTCACAAACGTAGACCCCACAAACAGAACGATTTCGCAGATCGGGACCGTCCAAAGCACACCAAGTTAAACGCCTACTATTCCTACATTTTAAAGTTATGCCATGACGAGCGGTACAAAGAAATAAACACAAGAGCTTTGAGATGTCTATTCTACAGTTTGTATTTTAGTTGATCAGTGGGGGTGGACTAGGTTAGGGTTACCTCTTTCCTTCCCCACCCCTCCGATCTTCCACGTAGTAATCGTCTGTGTTGAGAACTGCCCATCTGCGTGATACCTATGTTGTGATACTCCCCGTCTTCACTGGTAAAAACAAGAAAAAAAATGTAATCTCCTTTTGCATCCAAGGAATTGTTTATTTTTCCTTTTTTGTCTCAATCCCCCTGGGGTTCAACAGTTTGTGAGTCCCTTGTGTTCACCTTGTTTTTTTTTACTATATATTTTTTTTTTCCGTACCCTGTTCATTTGCCTCATTTGCACACTCGAGCGGATGGATGTTTGTTTGCGAATGGGAGGTTACTCGAGTGAACTTTAAAAAAAAAAAAATACTTTTTTAAAGATAATAACCCACTTGAAGGACTGTCAATTTGTGTCTAAGATAGCCGCATGGGTAGGCCCAAAGCAGACCCATAGGAGTGCACATATGGACATGTTCATCTGTCTGGGTGAACCAAGCGGAAGTTGCCCCTCTTTAAATGGGTATTCCACACAGCGCCGCGACAAGATAGCGTTTTTCTTTTAATTTCTTTCTTTTTCTTTTTCTTCCCCTTCCAAATCCCCGTGGGGTCATCCCAACTATGTTGTATATACACCCTTTCGCGAGGATCACCCCTGGGGCGCGCTCACACATATGGGATATTATGCCTCCCCCACAGGTGTTCCAGGGGAAGTACTCTCAAATGTGCGTATATATATCTGGTCATGTAGTCATATGTACCTACTTGTGTTGCCTCCTCCTCGAAGTCTTAACCGTCTATACGTCAACGTGGAGAGAAACGTCTACTTAGAAGCACGAGGAGTTAATTTTTGCAGGGCGTGTGCCAATCACCCCCACTGTTTTCATCCCTGTTATTTACCCTCCCGAAAATAAGAAAGATGCCAATTTTCGCAGGACTGACGCTGCTACCTCCGCTACGTATGTTACGTCTTCAGCGTCTGCTCTTTCTGCTTCTTCTTGTGGCACTGCTAACTGCAGGAGGAGTAGCAAAATGTGAACTCCCAGACGACGGAGTGAACCAAGTACACACACGAAACAAAATTGAGGAACGCATTATGGATGTCCTAAACTCCGTCAGCGTTGGTCAGTCCATTAAACGAGAAAGGAACCTACTAGACGACTTGGCAAACTATATACACTATTTGAAAGTGCTAAGCCTCGTAGCCCCTCGTGACAATGTAGAAGGCGATAGAGATGGTTACGTCGAGGGCTTCATTAATGTGGATACTATTGGGAAGGGAGCCAAGGAAAAGCGAAGAGTTGACATTGAGTACTTCTCGCAGGGGAACAATTACAAAAATAATTTAAAAGACGTCAGGAGGGAAGTCAAGAGGGTTTTATTTACTTAACAGGGGAAAACGCGCCTGGGAGCATTGTGGCTAGGTTTGTCCCTCCTTTTACCCTTCCACGTGAATGCTTGACCTTTTCCCAGCACATGGGTAAACAGTTTTAGCAAAATATAGCAAGCGCTATTTGTTCAGCTAATCACTTTGTGCCAACTCCCTAAGCGGGGAAATTGTATGGCCAATGAGCGTTTGTCACTTTTTCGTTCTTTCATTTTTTTACTTTTTTTTTAAACAAAATGAACTTAAATGAACCCATCCGAAATGCCACTTGCGGTCCTGAGAAGCGTTGAAGAGTGCCTGGGAGGAGTGCCCCACCATTTATCTTGCTCCGTCATTTGGCTACTGTTACTACTGCTTCTGCTGCTTTTTATTTATTATCATTATCTCTTCGTTTTTTCTTCATTTGATACGGCGAAGGATGCTTGCCTCATTGGAGGATTATTTCATATCCCATGTGGTCTAGTGGCTAGGATATTCGGCTCTCACCCGAAAGGCCCGGGTTCAATTCCCGGCATGGGAAATTCTCAACAGTATATAAAAAATACATAGAAAAAAAATATTTTTTAATAAAATGGGCACCCACATGAAAAAAAAGGAAAGACAGCAATAAATAAAGGGGAAAAAACACTATTATTTTATCTTTTTTAGTGTCAAGAAGGCAAATTATATTTTTTTTATTTTATTTTGATCCTATACCTGCTCATCTTGTGCCCTTTGTCGTTAACAGAGTCGCTGGCAACAAACACCACACACACGATTAAAACTAACTTCCTCCCGGTGAACACTTCCAGGTATCCCAAGTAGCCACGTTATTATATATTTGTATTTTGGAGGGGCACGACGGAGCAATAGAAACCACCCCCGGGAAGGAAAATCAATTTGGCCTCTTTCCAACGAGTAGCTGGGAGAATGGGGAAAGCAAAAATTGGCACTCCTTCTGATTGCCAGCAAAATACAATGGCCCAAACCCTCCCATCTCTGCTGACATTTTAACGCGGCTATATATATCACGCCAAAGATTTTAATAAAATTGCCTTCTCAAAAATTCACTTACCCTAAGAAGTAATATCCCATGGGTTGCGTCATTCTTGCCCCACCGCAAAGTTAGGAAAGGATAAGTTCGCTATATTTTCTGTTCCGAAAGGTAAAAAAGGAAAAAAAAAAAATACATAAAATAATTTTTTATAGTATAATATTTTCACTTACGTCGTTAACCCATTTTCTTTTTCTTTTGCGCAAAAAATGGACAGACGGGGAATTGAACCCCGGACCTCTTGAATGCAAATCAAGCGTGATACCACTACACCACCTGCCCTTATTATTAACTATGGTGGTATTTCAATATGGTTCCGATTGGTTTTGCCTTGCCCTCCTCAAGGTATTTCTCCCCCTGACGCTGCCCATCGGGGAAAAATTAACAACAGGCTTTAGCACTTGCTTGTCGCCAAATGCTTAAAAAAAGCGTTACAAAAACGACGCAAAAATGTTGCAGTTAATTTCTGGAGATATAAAAGTTTGCTAACGAGAATACTCTCGCTGGACTGCATAATTTTTTTTTTTTTGTTTCGTTGTGAAAAATGAGCAAGGCAACTCCGTTCTTCGCACGTCGTACTTCCTTTCGCACATTTTTTTCGTCACGCCAATTTTGACGGGGAGGTGAAAGGAGGCCACATGACGAAACGAACTAGTGTGCAGCTATATAGCTCGACGACACATGCACGTGTAGAGAAGTGACCCTGATTAGGGGCCCAGTTTCTGGGCTCGCCCTATTGCCCCGCACCCATTCCATTGGAAGAGAAACGTCTTGATGGGGTGGGGGTCTAGCTTTCCACCCCTCCCACGTTAGCGGTTTACCCCGTTGCCGCTTGGCCAATCCCCCCATACGTGATAGCTCCGAACGTAGGTACACACAAGTAGGTTGGTTGTAACGCCCCCTGCGGTTACTCTCCTAAATGGTGCTTCTGAAGCATGCATCCAAGGGGCGAGCCATTGTTAGCAGGGTGACCGGCGCCGCGAGGCTAGTGTGGAGCGGGGGAGACGACCATGCGTCGCTTGCACGCGGAGTGATCACTCACGGAAGCGTTGCTGAATCGGTGGATACTGACGATGCGTCTGCCCCCCCCTGCGTGGAATCTCACCTACGGGAGTTCACCAACGGAGACAAAATCGTGTACGACAATGCAGAGGACTTGCGCAAGTTCTGTGACAGAAAATTTAAGAAGTTTCCGTCCGAGCTGAACATACTGACATCATCCAACAGGGAATATGTGCCGTACCACTTCTTTGACTTCTTTCTCCCCCACGGGTCATCAGAGAAGGTGCACGAAAAGTTGGCCTTCAAGGTGGGACAGTTAAAAGGGGAGCACCTGGAAGGGGAACAATCAGACGTGTGTAAAATCGGGGAAACCAGGCTCCCCGGGGCTGACAGACTTAACAATGACGAGGGTGACGATTATTCCCCCTATTTTTTACCACAGCTGTCCGACACGGTGGAGGGGAACGTGGATCAAAATGCAGACTGCGAAGGATGTGTTCAGAAAGAAAAGAAATATTATGGGAAGGGAAACAAAAATGTGAAGATGACGAAAAACATATCATCGTTATTGCAACTGAAACAAGTTAACCATCTGGGCATGGACTCGTATGTAAAATTAAGTTTACAGAAGAACTTCCACGTGAAGTATTTGACATCCGTTCAGTACTGTCTATTTCCATTGTTTGTAAAAAATTACGACATTTTAATTCACTCCGTTAAAGGCACAGGGAAAACACTATCGTACTGTCTCCCACTTGCCCACAAAGTAATTGCACAGATAGGTAAACTTAAAAGGGACTTTCCCCACTTCAAGGACAATTCTGTCCTCGCGCTGATTATCTGTCCCAACAGAATTCTCGTGGAACAAACATATGCAATTGTAAAGAAATTACTCATGTACCATCCGTATGACATCATATGCCACTACATGCATGGAAAAAAAAATTTGAACATGCAAGATGAAATTGACGAGCTAAAAAAAAAAAAACCACACATTATTGTGACCACTCCAGCTAGTTTCATCAATCATATGAAATTCACCTGTTCCTTCAAAGACATGTTTTTTTTATGTGATACGATCATCGTGGATGAAGCGTACTTCCTATTAAATTCAAATTATTTACACAACGTTTTAACCATCAAGGATGTGCTTCCTAAAGGTCACCAAACCGTTTTACTGACCTGTCATGTTAATAATTTTTTAAAGCATTTGGCCTTCAGATTTTTGCGCCTCAATTATGTGTACCTAAATTTAGTGCACAACTGTGTGTATGATGATGACACGTTTGAGGCTATCATTCCGAGGGGTAAAGACCCCCAGTGCCACTACTCAGCAGATGGCAGTGAAGAAGGGGGTGGCCTCTTAAATCTGACCAATCGGGAAAACTCCCCATTTCAACTCTACCACCGACTGAACGCCCAGCTCCTCTCCCTCTATAAAAACAACATACTGAACTGCACCCAACTAGAAAAGCTTTGGTATTGCAAAGACGCGAAGACGTTTTACGACCACGTTAATGCATTCGATGCGTACATCGTAGGGGAGCCAGGCCACCCGAAAGAAGAGGCAAACGTCAATGAGGAAGGATCAACTTGCAGCGGGATGCATACTTCCTGGGAGGGTAAAACTACTGCAGATGAGAAGACAAATCGGAGGGGTCCACTCGAACGAGCAAATGAAAGACTTCCTCGGGAATATACACATAGAAAGGGTGAAGACAAAAAGAGGGAAGAACCCCCGGAAGAGCAAAAACAGAAGCTCACTCTCAGCCACAGCGATTACAATAACTACACGAAGTTCAGCCGCACACACGCCAATTATGAACAGAACAAAGGGAGAAACATCCCCACGCACATATTCCTAACGCAAGAATACTTAATATACGAGTCGGACAAACTTGCCTTAGTAGTCTTCAATATTCTTTGCAGAGAGCTCCTCTCAAGTGAGCGTATAAAGATAGTCCTCTTCATGCCCACTGTAAAAATGATCCAGTTTTTTTACGTCATTTTCAAGCATTACATTTTTAAGGGATACCTCTGTTTGCTCTATCTGCGCGGAAAGCAAAGGGCCTACGGGGGGTACATAAATATGAAGGGCCATAATAGCAGCTACTACCACCAGAGGTGCACCAATTCGGACAGTGCCGCTGCCCATCCGCAGAACCACCACTACGATAAGGATCACGTTACCTTTTCAGTCTCCTCCGCTCCCTTTGTTCTGGCCCATTCAGAACTGCGCAGCGCAGCAGAGGGTGGGTCCAAGGGTGGGAATGGTTCCATCGAATTAGGGGATAACGAATGGGACAGTTCGCTCCAAAGAGACGGCCCACACTCAAAGAGAGGCAAAGCAAACAGTGAAGACAACAAGTGCGGCCCTGTTGATGATATGCACCAACGCGAGTACGAACTGCTAAAAGACGTCATACTCTCCTGTCTGCACTCCAAATTGAGTACAGATAAGAAAATGTACACCCTGAACAGATTTAACAACTCGGAGGGGAAGACCAAACAAGTCTTATTCGCCTCCTCCTTGTTGTGTCAAGGAATCGAAGTAGACAAGGTCGACTTGGTAATACAGGTAGGGGTGTGTACCACCGTTGATGAATACGTTTTGAGGACGAACCTCGCCACATCGAAAAATACCAAGGGACGGAGCCTGCTCTTGTTAAACGAGTTAGAGGGGCATTATTTGTTCACTCTTTACAAAAACAGCATTATGATTAGCAGCATCAGCAAGAGGTACTTGAGAGAGATATATAAGGATAACCCTCTGTTGGATGCTTTGTTGAAGTATAAGCGCAGGGGGGCCAGTGTGGCAAGTGGGTGTAGCGAGGATGACCAACCTTCAACGGGGCAATCTGTTAGCGATAAGGGCAGAGCCCAAGATGTAAGTGACGAACCGGGGGGAAATTTCGCTCATGAGGAGGGAAATCATCACTATACTTGTAACCCCCCACTGAGACACATCGAATGGCACAAGCACGAACACCTGCTCTGTTCATGCGAGCTCATGTACAGATCCCTCCTCGGGTTTTATTGTCAGCAAAACAAATTTCTTAAGTATGAAAAATGGCAAGTACCAAGTTTAATTAAAAGTATTATTTACTCCTTTGGCTATTTTGATAATTTTTATGTAACGAAAGCGATGGCTGCGAGACTTCAAATTTTAAATGCACCTGACCTGTTCGTAAAGTTTAATGCCACCCCGCGGAGTGTACTCATGTCCGCGCTGCCATCTTACAAGGGGTACAAGTCCCAGATGAATGAACTTTGGCGGAAAGGCTGCATACATGGTCGATCAGGCGGAGTGTCACCATCTTTGGAGAACCCCCCATTTGACACAGAACATGAGGAAGTCAATTTGGAAAGAAAGGCGAAAAGACGGGAAAATGGGGATTACGAAAGACACCCACTGTATTTCCCCATTCGCACGTATTTGTCCTGATCATTGCGAGGGGGGTTATCTCCTTTGCAATTTGCTTGCGGTACGTTACCCGTATACGACGATTCGGTGGTATCCATTTTGGCTATTTTGTGATAGCTGACCCTTTTAGCTATATATATATATTTTTTCCTGTTCAGGTAAAATTTTTAGCTAGCTGTGCAGCTCCCCGATACGGCCTCACATCGCTATGTTGTTGTTGCGGCGTAGCGTGTTCACGATAAACCTAGACACGCACAGCACCTCGAGGCGACTCTTACAGGCGTAAAGGACAACGTTTCCCGAGCTGAACAAGAGGACCGTCCTGACGGAGGAATGAGCATTCGGCCGACACCCTTCTGCAAAATTATTTTGCACAAGGGGATCCAAAGTGCCTTGTTGAATTAGCTTACACAAAAGAGAATGGTCAATTCGAATATATATAATATTGTTAATGTCTGTAATGATGTTCTTAAATTCTTTATACTGGTAAATTTTGGAAATATCAAAATGTCTCAACTTAACACTAAAAACAGAGACAAGCTGCTTGATGTTCAAGTGGTCCATGTCGAATGTGATGTCATTTCGCGTGATGTACTTCCACCGCCGGTACGTGTCAAACTGGTATATGCACTTTTTGCTGTACACGGCTGATTGATCAAATTGGTTTAAGAAGGGACCCATCTCGCTGTAGTTCTCCCTTTCGACCGTTCTATCATTTTCTTTCCTACCCAAAAATTGATTTTTCCGATCCGCTTGGCTGTTACTCGGTTTGAAATGCGTTGTGGAACGATTGGGACGAGTCAATTCAGAGGAGTCCCCCGCATGGTCACATAAATGGGGAGGCTGTGACTCGGACACGTTCGCAGTTTTGTCATTTCTTCCGCTCCTGCACTCCTCTGAGGAGGCCCCTTTAGGAGAATCCACTCTTGACACCCCTCTCTTTTCCTCCACCTGAATGGGGGGCTTGCTCTTATTCAAATGGACATCCATTTGTTCGTGCCCCAATTGGGAAGGAACTTCTGCGTGGAGCTTCTTGGAAATCCACCTTCTGCATCCCCTCGATCGGTAATATTTACTACTTTCGGATGGGCCTTCCTTTTTTTCCCCCCCCTGACAAAGTCTCTCTACTGGAAGTGCCCTGGCCTGCCCCCAATCGTCCTGCCCATACTTGTTAATCTTGCCTCTTAGCTCTTCAATGATCGTTTCGCAGAAGCGAATCGTTTGGAAGACCTTTGCCTTGTCCTTTTTTGGGGGGCCTCCCTCCGGGGATGAAGCCCCCTCGGTAATGCTCTGCTGAGGAGTGGATTTTTCGACAATGCTCTGTTCAGGAGTGGATTCTCCCGAAATGGGCCCCCCCTCGTTCTGATGAAACGTTGGAAAATTGCTTCTCCCCTCCTTTGGGTGCACGATCTGGCCATCACAAGGTGCCACACCCGCTGCAGCTGTTGCTCCTTCGTCTTGAGGCTCCACCCCCTGGTGATTCACGCCCATACCGCACCCACTTAGATACGTCCAAAAAGTCTTATATTTCAATCTCTTAATGACCTTAATTAGAATGAGTAAGGCTCTCCTCAACGTCAATGCCCCGTGGACATGCACAGACCCGTTTTTGTGTATGAAGCAAACAGCATAGGGATTCTGCAAAAATATTTTCACGACGTTCTTCCTGATTTTATAATTCTGGAAATAAATGAACAAGCTGTTTTTTCTTTTACCTTGTCTATCCTTAAAGATGGATCCGTCCTCCTTTCCACTGAACACAACATCGTCGTAAATAATTTCTGTATTTTTGAAGGACCTTGAGATGAGAATCAAATCGTGGATTGTAAAGGTGCACATTAGGTTAATATAGATCCAGATGTTTTTTATATATATGTTTAGTCCTAACTCCTCATCGTGCATCCGATTGTCGTTGTCTTGGAACAACTTCGTCAACTTTCTTTTCGCTCCCTCGTGCATAGACGACAGCATGTCGCACTTGACAACGCTGTTTCCAGCGTTCACGTCCAGTAGGACGCTACTTCCCTGTGGTTGGTAGCCTTTCTGGGAAGTAGTTCTCTCCTGTGCTTCCTCACTGTGTTCGCTCCCCTCTTTTACCTCCCCTCTGTTGAACAATTGGCTCATTTCGGCTCTCCTCCGTCCCGTACGGGAAGTTATGTGCACCTTTCTGTGAAATTGGCCCTCGATACTTTCGCCATGCTAATGGTGAGGAATCCCCCCTTCGGGCAACGCAACACAAGCTGTCAACAGGGAGGTGTAGCAAAAAAAAAAAAAAAATGATCTTCTCTGAATGGGGGCAAGGTCAATTTCACAATGCGCACAAAAAAGTGATAGGTCTGTCCCTTGTCCGGTTTATGCTCATCGAGTGTGTTGACACCTATGTCATAGGTCAGTAAAGCCTTTCGCGTTTGCGCCACAGTGGATCTAAAAATGAGGCTTTCAAAAAGGAGATAAAAAAAAACTGTAGAGGATTCCCTTTTGAATCACTTGAGATTCTCCAAAAGATGAGCATCCCCCTTCAAAGTTTTTTTTTTTTTTTTCCTGCGTGGTTGGCAACTGGGGGCCTCTTCCGGCGCAAGGTTGACTGCTTTTTCACTTTATTCTGCTAACACGTATTATTGTAACAGCACTCCGTGGACCGGCCCCTCCCTGTTTCCGCTCAAATGGGTAAACAAATTGCAGGAACTTGCACCAAGGGAGTTTCCTTGGCATGTGCTAAATTGTGGGTGGGGAACAGCCCCTAGGAGAAGAGCCCAAGTACGGGTTACCACAAAAAGGGACACCAAACCAGGTGAACAAACAACGCTGAACAAACAGAAGTCGAGAGCAACGAGGCAACGTTACCCAGCCAGAAAGAGTCGGCGCCAAACAAATCCATTTTGTGAACGGGTAGGTGTGATATTTTTTTTTCTCACTTCTGTGGACTTATCACCGTTAGTTATTCCCTTCTTCTCGGCGCGTTAAACTGTAGAGGGGAAAACAAAAAAAAAAAAAAAAAAGTGGAGCACGCTGATAGAGGGCCTCTTACCCATGTTGTGCATCCATTTAGAAATGAAGTCGAAGAAAATGAATCCCAAAAGGTAATAAATGTATCTTCCCATTTTTTTATACTCCTGGGGAGTTTTGTATGGCCTCTTGTATGATCAGTTCGCAGAATGCCTACGTGGGAGGAGAGTGCCGCAGAGGGGCTTTGATTTTGTGAGTCCCCCTTTGGGGTGCTGGGAGGGGGGAAGCATCCATGTAAACAAGCAGAGACACTACCGTAGTTACGGGCAGACATGCAATCATGGGCGTACGCACACACCCCGTCGTAGTTGCGAGCAGCTATTACATCGATCCTCTACAAACCGATGCTGGACGAACAGGGCCCACCTGGACACGGAGGCGCAAATTAGCGACGTTCTGCTCTACTCTGAAGGGGGTCCCAATGGAGAAGCAGAACTAGGACAGAGAAAAAGACCCGCGTTAAAGGAAAATGTGAAGTGTAAAAAGAAAGGGAGAACTTCCAGGAAGGCACTCTTAAAGAACATATGTTATGTAATAAATGCGCAGAGTGAAGAACCAATGAAGCAGTTGGATGAGCTAAACATAGGCATCAGCAGCGGAACCAGCAGCGGCAGCGGCAGAAGGGGCAGCAACAGCAGCAACCTGTTGGAGGTTGTCCGCAATGGTGATAACCCTTTGGCGAAGAGCTCAGCGGCAAAAGAACTTTCCTTGAATGGCGAAATGATCCAAATTGTGGAGGCCTACTGGCTGT
>NW_008481859.1:168158-176984 GCF_000524495.1 Plasmodium inui San Antonio 1 | reverse complement strand
AAAAAAAAAAAAAAATTAATTTTCAGTGTCAGCGCGGGGGTGGATTCCCTTTCCCTCTTGTATTCCTTCCTTTTTGTTGTGTACAAAATTTTAGTGACCCTACGGTACAGACACTCTCAGAGTTACGCATCCCTGTTGCAGATATTAAATGGCGTCTACTCCTACACGCATGATGATATAAACGAGATTGTCCGCTCCCGTGAGGGAGATAGTGGCGTTCAGTTCTTTGCCTCCGTTTTGAGCAATGTAACCGTCCTGTATTGCAACCATGCGACGAGGGAGGATTGCGCCAAGGAGAAGAACTTTGTGAAGAATATTTGTAGGAGGCACAAGCTGAGGTTCCGAACCAAGGTGCTCAGGAGGAAGGGGGCGGCGGCTGAACAGGAAGAAACGGCCCAAAAAAATCAACCGCGCCGCAAACGGGGGAATAACTTTCTACTCCTGGCCAGAGAATGGAGGAAAAACGTGTACATGCAGCTGACCAGGCAGATAGAGAGGGAGGCCAGCAGGGGAAGACGCATGCGCACAGCGCAGGGGGGCAACCACAATTTCATGTACGCAGAAGGGGGGAGCAGGCCCAAGTACAGGTACCGGGATTACCTGAGCGACGTAGACCACTACATAAAATTGGCTAATAGGAAGCCCATTTCGGAGGTGCTGCTCAAGGGTGAGGGGTCAATCAGAACGTCGCCAAACACGTCGCTAAAGACATCGCCGAACAGGTGGGTAACCGCTCCGATGGCCACTGCGCGAGCCTGCTCCATCGTGAAGTCTCTCGTGTTTGTGGGGCACCACCGAAACGACAACAACGAAACCGTGTTGTTTCAGTTCCTCAGGGGGGCCTTCATCAAAAACCTGAGGGGCATCAAATTCCTCACCGGGTTTAAGGACTGCCTAATATACAGGCCGTTTATCAAGCTGAGCAAAATTAACCTGTACCTGTACATGCAGATTGTGAATAAGTCGTGGCGCTTCGACACGTCTAATCAGAGCCTGTCCGCCACGAGAAACTTCATCAGGCACGTCGTAATTCCGAGCATTTCCTCCTTGTTTGGGGGAGGGGTCGCCAATGCAGTCAACACACAGAAGGTAGTCAACACACAGAAGGTAGCCAACACAAATACGACAGCCAACACCGACAGGGTAGCCAACGTGGATACGACGACCAACACGGATACAACAGCCAAAATTTCTAACCCCGCTAACACTGCTAAACGCGATAACCCCGCTGTGAGAGGCGAGCTACAAAGCAGCCGCGTGTACGCGTACCCCGCGCTGGACCGCAAGCTCAGCAACATCATGGCCCAAACGACCAACTTGGACACCCACCTGCAGTTCTGCACAAACGTCTTCACCATATACATGCACAATAAATACTACTGCTACAACGAGGGAAGTACAGAAACACAACTAAGTGCCAATCCGTTCATCAAAGAATATCAGATCATGCAAAGAAAACTGTACGACTCCTTTTTTGGAACCCGCAACGATCAAATGGATAGACTCATATCAATTAAAAAACTTCTATATGAACATAATTTTTTTTTAAAAATTTTTAATTTTTTGGAATTCTTAATTTTACCCTCCACATTTGTCCGCATGCAAGTCCTCCATGGAATGGTCAGCAAATACACGGGGTTAAATTTGACCTATGCCAATGTAGATCGTGTGTACAAGTCGCTATATGAGTTTGTTCGATCTTACCTGTGCAGCACCACATGGGAAATGTCGGAGGTGACTCGGCAGAGGGGCATATATTCCCTTTGCGATGGGAGGGGAGAAGCACAGGGTGGAGCTAATAACGACGAGGCGTGTAGCCCATCAACCCAGGGGGGAATTTGTTCACCTAATGAGAAAGTACGAATTATACATCTGGATGGAGAAAACAAACTGCTCGTTAATCGAATTTTCTTTCGCATAGTAACGAGTGGAGAGAAAAAAGAGAAAGACTCGGAGGAGCAGGAAGCCCCTCCTCCTCAGCTACGAGAAAAAAACGCAAATGTGTACATGCTCGATGGTATATCAGGACAGGTCTGCAGAATCAATCGCAGCAATGTGAAGAGTATGACCCATCAGAAGGAGACATACCTGTTAATTAAAAAGAGGAGGAAAAAGAAAAGGGAAAAATTCCAAGTATACATTCGTTACCTAAGGAGGAATGATTTTTTACACATCGGCAGAAGGCCCATCAAGGCAACGAAGTTCCTTTCCAAGCGCGGCATTCCCCCAGTTTACATGTTTTCCCTCCCCGTTGTACATATATCGAATTTTCAAAAAAACAACTTGATTTTTTTGCACCTCTTTGGGGACATAATTCAGAATGGAAACTTTTCCGTTCACCAGTTTCTGCAGATGAACGACGTGCGAAGTGCCTTCGTTTACTGCATTCGCTTTGGGAGGTAGTAGCTCGCCAGCTGCCACGTTTAATTGCCTCTTCGATTTGTTACTTATTTGTAATCTCTTTTAATTGCCCTTTCGACATGTTTAACTTTTTTTTGATATATTTTGTTGATGTTTTTTTTTTTTTTTTCCAAATTTGTGCTCATCGTTTAGGGGGACCCTTTCTTGGTAAAGGCCCCCCCCGCGTGAAAATTCACCTTTTGCAAGTCATTTTGGGCGGCAAGGCGTAACCACGTTTGGAAGAGTTTCCGAATAAGTTCGCCTAGCGGCCTTCCAACAGACCACATTCCTCCAAACCGCTTTCCTCGGAGCCGCTTCTATCGAAACAGCCACTTCCTAATCGCAAGATGTACGAGCTGGGGGAGGGCGCCCGGGAAGAGGAGACCGGCGAACACATGGAAGCGAGCATCAACAACATCGCCAACAAGCTGGCCAACATTCTCTACATCACCAGCGTATCCATGAAAGAAAACTTCGCAGCGCGCAACACATTGCAGTACGCTAAGTTCATTAATGACATGAAATCCTACTGTGTAAATCTGATTCAGGCAGTGAACAACCTAAGTGCAGATTTTTACAGTCACACTTGCTTGCCTGTTCATACGATCCCCAGGAATCCCTACAACAACATACAGGACGTGAACACGATTACGAGCAACCTCAGTGTAGACGACCGGGCGGACAAAATTAAAGAGGACAAAAACACGCTGCACACATTCAAAACGACGTATGGCTCAAAAAATTTCAACACCATCCTCAAACACATAGAGCACTTTAACGATAACGTTTTCTCCGCACTGAACAGCATGCAACATGCTAAGGTTTCCCCCCAAAAGTATGCGGAGACGCAGACGTATGGCACGGTGCTCTCCGAGCGTTTGAAGAGCAGGGAAAGGGACAGCGAGCACTTGGAGGTGTATGTCGCCAAGGTCAGTTACGGCCTCTTCTGAGGAGTAGAGCGGTGTGTTAGCTGTGTGTTAACTGTGTGTTAGCTGTATGTTGGCGGTGTGGAAGGGTCACCTCCTTGGGATGCGGCGCCGCTACCCCCCCTCCTACTTTTCCATCGCGGAGTTCCATTTTGACCAGCCCAAGCTACTCTCGAGCTATCCATTTGGAGAAAAAGAGACAGGTATGAAACCCCGGGGGGGAAAATATCCTCACGCAGTTGAATCCCCAGGGGAGTCTTTTTTTTTTTTTTTTGGTGTGGGGGATACTTCTTTCAAGGCTGTTGCTATGCAGGCATTCCGATACATGCGCATCACGTGCAACTACTGCGAATAGAATGAACAGTTGTGGGCGTCATTTTAAGAAGAAGGGTGAGCAGTTCCGTCATTGCTTTTTCTGTAACCATGGACAGACATGTACACAAATATGTACACAGTATGTAAATTTTTTTTTTTATTTTATTCTTTTTTTACTTTGGCTAGCTGCACATGCATGTACAGAATTCTCAACTCCTCAAATGTGCAGCCCCCCCGCCGAACTGATCAAACACGCTGCCACGCCCATCCGACATCTTTGGCCCAAAGGCGGGGGAATTCTTCTCCATTTTGCAATTAACCGCATTCCCATCGAAGTGAAAATAGTTGCCAAAGATGGTCGAGTTAGTGGTCGAATCGGCGGTCGAGACAGCGGTCGGGTTGTCCGGAGGGCCTCTCACATCATCATGGTTATTTACGTACTCATTTGAGTAGCTATGGATAGACGAACAGGTGCCCATGCTGTTCATCTTGTCGTCACCCCGTGTGTAATTATAATGGTATCCAGGATGGTTAATCCGCAGGGCCCAGTTTCTGTTAGCCTCATTTGTATATTCGTCCAAGTGTCCGAATGAGAAACGGTTCTGTAGCTTAAGGATTTCTTCTGCGTGGGGCCCGTAGGCATGGTCGCTGCTGTTGAAATTCTTGTGCAGGTTTACCATCGAGGGTTTGTTCGGTGCGAACGTGTCGGCCATGTGCCTTGAGTACAGGTTGTACGCGTTGATGCTGTGCACTAGGTTGTTCTGGTTGTGTGAGGACGGGTTGTCCGTGTGACCCGTCGAGTTGTTCACGCGGTTTGAATGGTTACTTAGCAGGTTAGGGTGGCTATTTCCGCGGTTCGGCTGGTTTTGCTGATTCGCTTGATTCGGCGCGCCGCTAGGTGGGTTTTCCCCTAGGCTAGTGAAGTCTCCGCCGCACCTGACCACGTAATCGAACCCCCCTTCGTGATTCCCTTTGCGAGGAAAACTGTATCCATCCAAGTGGGGCACAGCTTGCGGAGGTTCCTCCTTGCTGCCACCGAAGTCGTGTACCTCGGTGCTACCGCTGTGTATGTCGCTGCACCCCCCGTTGGTGAACTGGCCCCAGTTGCGCACCATATCTCCCTGAATTTTTCTGAACAAGGCGGGTGAGTAGGCATCGTCCCAGTCGGCAAACATAAGAGGCAGGAATGGACCGCTGCAAGATTTGTTGGAGGACCCCCCCTGCACCATCAAATTTTTCCTGATGGTGCAGATGCACAGATTGGCTTCATCTCTCAAGCCATCCGGAACGGAGTTGTATTTGATTAGTTCGAACAGGGCAAACAGTCTCGCGTTTTCAGGTCCATACACAGACACAGAAAACTGCCTACTCTTTTTCACAACTGAGCTTTCATTCCCGTGGGGGTGGCTCACCTGGAAGCATTCACTACCCTTTTCAGTTTTCATCTTAGCCTCTGCGTCCGTCTTCATCTCTGTGTTTGTCTCCGTATTCATCTCCTGGTTCGCTTCCCTGTTCGTCTTCGCCATGGCCACATGGACCCTTCCATTGGGGTAACTCATTTCTTGGAGGCTCTTCTGGACAAACCACTCGGCCCTCCAGCACTCCTTCCCCCGTACAATAACTTTGTAAATTCTCCCGGGGATTTTTTTTTTTTTCTTTTTTTCTGCCTTTACCTTTTTCTTCGACATTGGTGTAAGTTTTCCCTTCCCTGTCCTTCCCGGTGCACTTCGTCTTCGTGGGTGGAGAGTCTCTGCGCATGCATATTTGCGCACCTCATGGGGATTTGCGTCTTTTGATCTGTCTGCAAAACGGCCTTTGCCATTCATATGTGCACATTCCAATTCGCATATCACTTGTGGTTTTCTAAGACCTGTTTCATTATCCGTGTGGTTACTCTCTTTACTGCTTCTCAGGAAGGAGGCACTTTGGGTCTTCACGAAATGGATGTCCGTCTGTTGTTGCCCAGGGTTAACTTCCTTTTTAACTTTGATTTGTCCACTCCCACAGTGGAGTGTTTCATTTGATTCTTCATTCGTCATTGACACTGGGGTATCCTCTCCGTTATCCTCGATGGTTAAGTAGGCCCCTCCTCCTGGTGTGTATATATGTATATTATTTTTGCTTCTCCTAAAATGGTAGATACGTTTGGAGGAGGTTCCTTCGCTGGTTAGGGTTTCACAAAACGTCTTCTCCTCATCAGAGGGGCCATCCCCATGATGGCTCATGTCTACCTGCCTGCTTCTGCAAGGGATACTTCCCCCTTCCTTCTCCTTTTGCACCGTTAAGCATTCATGGGTTCCACTACACTTGTTCGTCTCACCGCTACCATTGGAAGTGCAGCATAACAACTCATCGCTTAGGGTAGACAGCAGGGGGGGATAACCGCTTGGGTGTGTCATCAACTCAGGTTTGTCCTCCTCGAAGTATTTTCCTCCATTGTGGGAAGGGGCCATTTTGCCCTCGCGGAAGACTCTCTCATCATCTTCGTCTTGGTCGTCTCTATCGTTTTCATCATTTCCATCCTCCTCATCTTCATCTTTGGGGGGATCCCACTGTGGCAGATCTGCCGAGGGGCACTCCGTCGCTCCCCACCCCTCCAGTTGATTTGCATATCCATTCCTCATCTGCAGTGATTGACTATAAATTGGGCTCGACCCCAAAATTGTCGAAGCAGAATCTGCACACAGGGTGGATGCAAGGGTTGGATCACTTCTCACACTGAGCTTTATTTGATCCCATTTATCTCCACGTAAAGGTAAGTCAACACCATTAGTGTTTCCCCCCTTTGACACGGACTCGATCTCGGATGAGCTCTTCATTTGGTCCTCATCTTCCTTCGTGAAGAATTGATTTGTAATTTCTAAATGTGCTATATCTACATGTTTTATGTCAGCCTGTTCGCCTATTTCGTGGGACATCCCACCACAGAGAGGGCCACTTACATCGTTCTTTATCTCCTCAAAATTGTCTTCCCCCCCTGGGATTACCTCTGTATTTTCGTCTTTATTTTGCTGTCTACTTTCCTCTGTACTTTCCTCTTTACTCTGCTCTTTATCTTGCTCTGTACATTCGTCTTCAGTTTCCTCTGTATTTGCCTCTCTCGTTTTTACCTTTCCATACATCCTGTTACTTGCGTGATGTTCAACCTTCTCTAAAAGGGAGAGTTGCGCATCTGTGAGCCTGTCCACTGTGGGGGATAACCTGTGAGGGCTCCTCTGTGGGTGCCCCTTCGAAGTGTCGCCAAAGAGATTACTCCCTTCAACTGGGTTGTCCTCAACGAGGCCCCCTTCAACCAGAATCTCATCAATCAGCCTCTCCTCAACCAGACTGTCCTCAAGCGGGGCGATCTCCATCCGAGTTGCCAACTCCTTTATCACCGCACATCTCAACCCCCCGAACAGTCCTGTCGTCCCGCCTTTATATTTTAATAAAGCATCGTCCACTATTTGATGTTCTTCCGATTTGGCTTTTCTGCAAGAGGAGACAACTCCCTCGCTGCCTCTTTCACATCTGCGCTTTGAGTCACAGGGACAGTGCCCTAAGATGGGGACGCTCGCCTTCCGCTTGGGCATTAGTCTGAAAGTGGAATGGCCACACGTGCGCAGTTGTGGTGTTCCTGCTACTGGCGATGCGGCTGCCGGTGTTACTACTTCTGTTGCCCCTTTTGCTGCCCGTTTGTGTGGGAGGGGCAGTGATCGCGCTAGACAACCACTGATGGGAGCAAGATGCGAAGGGAAATGACGAAGGAGCCGAATGAAGGGTCACACCGAACCTCTCACAAAGTGTAGATAGTCTTGCCTTGCTTAAATGCTGTTAAACGCACGAAGTAGTAACGACAAAGAATCGAAGGCAAGAAAAAAAAAAAAAAAAAAAAAACGAAACAAGCGACGTAGACGAGAGTACGCTGTAGCTTTCCCTACTTTTGTGAAGACACGAAATGGTTGGAATTTTATCTGCCCAAAAAAGTATGTAGAGATAGGCACATGCCGACCTGTGTACGATGCTACGTGCGCTGAGAAGACAACTGAGCTGCAGCTGAGGTGGAATTAACAAAAGAGGGCGTTCTTTGCCGCTCCGCTGCGTGCGCAATGGAAGAGTTAGAGGTTTTATGTATGGGTTTTCTTTTACGTCATTGGAGCGAAAGCATTGGCGGGTGCGGCCGAACAGGAGCCAAAGTGAAGCCAAATTGAAGTCAAAGCGAAGCCAAGACAAAGCTGCCACGAAGTACATGCCCTTTTTATGCATGTCTTCGCCGGTCAAACTTTACAACGGGGAACACAAGTGGGTTAATACGACATCCACGCTACGGCGATTTTGACGAGGCATGAAAGGGACATTTCATTCTGCCTTTGTTTTTTATGCTGCTTTTTGTGAGCTGCATTTGCATTGGGGAGGGTGCTTTTATTTTATTTTATCATATTTTCTTTTAATTTTTTTTTTCAAGTGTTTGCTTATCAGTATATGTACACCTTTCTTTTGTGTGCAACTTTGGCTGGACCCCCCTGCCCGGACATATGTGTCCTTACGGGTGAGTGCGCAACAGGGCTGAGGACAATGTCTGTCAGTACAATCGGCATCATTCCTTGGGATGGCTTCCAAAAGTGTCGTGCCTCAAGCGGGGGAAGGGCTACACATCTCGTAACCCCTACACGTGAGGTCCCCTTTCCGCTGTCTCTCTGGTCAAACGTATCCGTATGGGACAGGTGATACCCTCTCCCATCCGTAAAAACCTATTTGGACCAACGCTCTGTGTAGAAGGGAGGCATATATACTCACATTGGTGTCCTTTCCCTATGATAATTTCACGTGAACTTATTTTGTTTTTTTTCCTATTCGGGTGAAACCGGTGTATATAAGAAGGTCTACTCGTGGCAACTTTCGACGGATACACCCAACGAGGCGAAGCTGCTGGAAAGGATATGCTTTCCCGATTTAATTGTCCTTGCCTCATTTTGATCCATTTTGTGTTTATGCGAGTGGCACCTTTTAATATGACGCAGTTGTTTACCCCACGCCCCTCGGCTGGAGTACCACTTACCTCCTTTTCCATTTCGAACTGCGGCCAATCCAACCACTACCCACCTTTTGGTGGACTAACAAATCGTCGTAACTATTTTTGGGGTGTCCCTTTTTAGCAATTAACTAGGGTGAAATTTTTCCCGCGGAAAAAAAAAAAAAAAAAAAA
>NW_008481859.1:153582-167844 GCF_000524495.1 Plasmodium inui San Antonio 1 | reverse complement strand
GACTTCATTTTTCCAACGTGTCCTACCGACACACTGCACGCAGATTTGTGTCTGACCTGTTTGCACATTTATATACGGAAGTAGTTGCTCCTTTTTCATGTTTGCTTTACTTCTCCCTTCTGGCAGTGTCCCATTTTTTTTTTCATCTTAAAAATGATGAAAGAACACGTCACATCTTCTACCATCTGAGCCTGGAAGAGTGGGCTCGGGGGTGCTCTTCGAGGAAGCGAGAGTTATGCTCGCCACGAGGGCCCTTGGCCAGCTCCCCCTTTTTGGAAACTTAGTTTTCACCCATCGGGGCTCACGACCGTGTGGTGTGCATGTCTATGGCTAGCACAAGGCTATCTCGTTGCTACGCTGTTGCCACGATTCCACATTGATGACAGTTTGCTACCACTTTGATGCCCCCTCTCTCCGCCTGGTGATTACTCGAACACTGCCTGTTCAGCACGATGAGCGGGGTAGGCGAAAAGGACGAGGCGAGGACCAAGGACGAAGAAATTTTCAAGCTAAGGAAGCTTGCTGCCATCTTCAAGAGTGAGTGTAAAAAGTTGAAGGAGGAGAATGACGCACTCAAGAGGGGGAGCGTTCTCCGGGGCGCAGAAGCAGTCAGCAGCAGTAGCAGCGGCAACACTACCGCTGCAGCAGAGCAGCTAAAGAACGAGTATGCCAAACGGCTGGCCGTAGAAAAGAGCTACAAAAAGTTGAAGAACTTCACTCTCATGCTGGAGGAAAAAATGACTCAAATTAAAAGTGAAAGCAAAAAAAGGTACGACGAGATGGAAGAGAAACTGAAGGGGTGTCAGAACGACTTGTCTGTATCCCAGAGTGAAAGCGAAAAGTTGAGAAAAACCATCCAAGAAAAAGAAACAACCATGGAGAAGCTAAGAAACAAGATGGACCAATTTAAATCATACCTAAAGGAACACAAAGGAATGACAGACATGGCAGAAAATAGCATCAATCAGGCGGTAGAATACAAAATGCAGATTAAAAAATTGAAAGAGCATCTTGAGGGGGTAAAAAAAACGGAGGAAATTACCTCCAAAGAAAGACAACAGTATAGAAGCATGATCATGCTTTGCTCCCAGTACAAACAAAAATGTAAGCAGCTTCCCCTTTTAGAAAATAAAGTAGAAATTTTGGAAAGAAAAATTAAAGAGTTAGAAATATTCAAGGATCGAGATAAAGAAAAAATGGAGAATATCTCCGAGCTGAGAAAAAGCCTCATAAATGAGCAGGTGGAAAAGGAGAAACTCAATGAACAACTTAGCGAATGGAGCAACTTCGCCAAATTGTATATCGACAAAAATGCCATCGATGTAGAAAGCCTAAAGAGATCCATGCAACAGATTCATGAAAAGTACACGCACGTGAATTCCACCAAAACGGATTTAGAACTCCGGTACAGAACGTTAGCTGCTGATATGGAAATGGTGAGGCAAACTCTGGAAGATAGAAAATTAGAAGTTAAAATTGTTACGAATAAGAATAGGCAGTTGGAGAAGTTGTACGAGTTTGCCAAACAGGACTACATGAGGGAGGCTGCCAGGAGGGCGAAACAGTCTACTGCGTCGTGCAAGGAAGAAAGTACAACTGAGGGTGACCCCAAGAAGGATCCTCAGAAGGAAAATTCCATTTTGGAGAACTCCATTTTGGAAAAATCCCTCACGGAGTACAAAGCCAAGTACGACTTCCTACGATCGGACAACGAGCAGAAGGAGAAACTCATAGAGGAGCTGGGCGAACGAGTGAGGAAGTATCAAAGCGAATTTGAGCAGGCGTGTTTGATGCAGAAAAGCGCAGAGACCGCCTCGGAAGAGTTGCAACTGTACCAGAAGGAAATTCTAATTCTCAAGGAAGAGATACAAAATTATAAAAACAGGATTGTCACGTTGGAAGGAGACCTGATGAATGTGACGAATGAGTGGAATGACGATAAAGAAAAGTACGAAAAAGTGGTGAATGATTTAAGGGAGGCCGTTAGGAAAGCCCAATTTGACAGCAAAATCAGTGGCTCTGCGGGGAGCTCTTCCAACCAGGGAGGAACTCCCCAAGAGGTGAAGAAGCAGCATAAGGAAGAAGAGGAAAATGATGCACATAACACCCTCAACGCGCTGTACAGCCACCTGGACGGCCTCTCCTCTGTGGACGAGATCGAATTGGTAACCCTAAGGAATGAAAACTTGTACTTAAAATCGAAAATAGAGGTGGTAAAAATTTTTTATGAAAACCAGATTAAGAGCTATAGGGAGGCTTTCCTCTACATTTTGGGATGGGACATTCAAATCGAGCAGAATGACCAGGACATCTTCTTCATTTTGACCTCTTTATTTTCCACCCACGATGGGAAATTCATCTTTATAAAGAGCAACGGGGCTAAGGACAAGCGCTCCCTTGGGTTGCAGCCAGACGAGGAGAGGCTCTCCAAGCGGGTGAAGCGGCAGGGGTGGGAAGCGGCCCCTCTCGAAGAGATTGCCCCGGTAGAAGTGTCTTCACAAGGGAGCGGTAACCAGGACAACCAGGGTAACAAGGAAAACCGCGCCGAACAGGGCACCTCAAATGATGAGGCCGCCCCTCGCGAAGGGCTAACCAACGAGCCGGACGAACACACCGCGACCATCACCCTGGATATGTCCAAGAGCACCTTCCAAAACACAAATGTGACCCTCTCTTCCATCGTGAAAGGCTCCAAGTACAGCTTGTTGCTGCACGGCCATTACGGCCTCAAGTGGAACGACAACGAGGACTGGAAGGACCACATCAACAAGATTAACACTTACCCTGTCCTCCTCTCCATGTCCTGCATAGAAGAATTCAACAACATCAAGGCGCAGTACAGCAACAGCATGGGCAAGAACTCCCGGGGGATGCTCTTCAAGCTGTAGCGCCGCAGGGAAGCTTCAACTATGTAAGCTTGCACGTACCTATGTATGTATTTTTTTTCCTTCCTTTCTGTCATTACCCCCCGGGGGCACGCAAATGAGCGCCGCTTAAGAACACATATTAATGGTACAAAAAAAAAAAATAAGAAAAGTTGTTCCTTTTTGGAATGTGCCACGAATGGGCTGCCGCATAAACGCTAGGCCAACCGCTCTACCCTCGCTATGAAGCGCAGAAAAGGAGAAGGGTGTGGTAGGAGATGGCAATGTAGAGACACTACACCTGCGTCGCTTCGGCAAATGTACTTTCCTTAATAGGATGGCAGAAGCATTTACAAATATGTGCGCAACCTCTGACACGGGGTGCGTGCTGGAGACGCTTCTGCAGGGGATCGGGGCTGCTGTGGGTTCCCTCCTTGGGCAGAGCTTAGTCGTCCAAGGGGGAAAAGAAGAAGAAAAAAAAAAAAATACACAAACATGGGCACATATATACATATATGCATATCTACACGTGCATGGTGATGGCGCGTGCGGACCGCCCCCAGTCAGAAGTCCTCCAAAAACTCGTCGACCCACTCCTCGTTGTCCTCCTTTTCCCACTGCAGGTTTTTAATCTCGTTGACAGTCTTCCGCTTCTTGCTCACCTCCTTGTCGGCTTTATCGTCGAACTCGTCGTGGGGTGGATTCTTCCTCTGCAGGAGGTCCTCGTGGGCGTTTCTTTTTTTTCTTCTTTTCTTCCGTTTCCCCGGGGACATGTGCATGTTGCTGAGGTGATCATGTGCGTACCCATCGGTGTGATCATTCCGTTGGTAGTTTGCTTCGCCCCCGTGTTGATGGGCACCCCCATGGGCACCATCCTCTTCCTCCTCGTAGTCATTGTCGTCCTCTTCCCCTTCTTCTTCCTCCTCCTCCTGGTCAACGCCATTCAAATTATTTTCGCAGCTTAAATCATCCGTGGAGACAGAAGATTGGCACATGTGTTTATTCTCCTCATCGTTGGTAATTTCATCGTGCATAGTCTGCGTTGAGATTATCACATTGGAGTATTTTCTTAAAAAGTTTAATCCATCATTGATTTTTTTGAACATGTCATAGTATTCGTTCGTTAGGTTAATCTGTTCATGTTCCTCGGTGACCAATCCAGAATTCTTTTCAATGTCGATGATGGTTTGAAGTTCTTTGCTTTTGTATGCAAAGAGTTTCAGCTTGGCAGTCTCGATGAGGAGAAGAAGTTTTTTTTTTTTTGTATCCACTTGTCCTTTTATGGATGTACATAGCTCTTTCAGATAGGACAGCTTTTCTGCACTCTCGATTATGCTGTGTTCATATTCATTTATTTTTTTATTAATAAAATCTAGATTGTCACTTTTTTTGAAGTAGTGATGAAACGGTTCTTGCCCCTGTCCCTGCTGTGTGTGATCATAATTGGGGTCTCTCTTGGGTTGGCTTTCTCCACTCGGTTGTGTTTCTCCATTGGGTTGGCCTTCTCCATTCTGTTGTTTTTCTTCATTGGGTTGGCCTTCTCCATTCTGTTGTTCTTCTTCATTGGGTTGGCTTTCCCCATTCGGATGGCTTTCTCCACTGGATTGCTTTTCTGTATTCGATTGGTTTTCTTTCTTCCCTTGGGCGGGGAGTACACTGCAAGTGCTTTCCGCTTCCAACTTTTTCCCGATCAGCACATCAGGGATGATTAGCGAGTCGGAGTAAATCAAATACTTATTAAACACATTCAGTAGTTTGCTAATCCCATCGAAATCAAATACCATGCAGAACCAGGGAGTGTTATGGAGCTCAGCCAATATTTCCCCTCGGTTCTTATTCTCACTGGCTTGAACGTCACTTATTAAATTTTCGATATAGATGGACATGTTTTGATATATCTTTCTCTTCAACGGCTCGATGATGTACTTGGGATTGATGTAGAAGAACGCCTTCGTCTTGGTCTTGTTGGTCCTTATCGGCTTCTTCTTCCCGTCGTCTCGGCAGTGGTGGCGGTCCTGCTTGTGACCTTGGGTGTGGTCCTCGACATCGGGGCCGTTATCGCCCCTGTTAGTGCCTCCCGCCTCGATTGTCTCCTCGTCTCTCCGCTTCTTCTCGGCGAACCGATTCATCTTCTTCAGGTCGTACACGTGGCCCCAGCTGGGCGCGCCCCCGCCGATATTAGCGGCAGCGTTATCGCTACTGGTGATGCTGTCTGGCGGCTCCTTACGCACAACGTCGCCGTCTCCACTAAAATCGACTGTCCCTGAGAGGCCGCCAATATTGACATTTTCCTGCGCGTTCCCCTCGTCTGCATTCCCCTTGAAGGGCCCGCTACCCACGAACATATCGGCCGGTGCGCTCTCATGCACCCCCAAAATGTTACTCTCTTTGGCACTTCCCCCGGGAAACTTTCCCTCCTGAGTGGCGTACTCACCAATGTTGACTCTGTTCAACCGATCTGTGGTGTTGCTGGCGAGTCTATTCTTGATGGGAGTGCACAGGTGCTTCAGAAGGTTGGCGTAGTTGTCCGTGCTGATGACGTTGTTGTTTGGGCCGCTTTGGCTCGCGCTGGACTGATTAGTGGTGCGGGTGATTGCGCTACTCCCGTCCATCACTCCTCCCTTCAACACGGTCGCTTCTCCTCTCTGTATTTCTGCCTTCTCTGAATTGCTTTTCAAATTGAGTGGCTCCCCCGGGTAGACATTCTGCCCAGTTATAGCGCTTACATAATGCAGTCCGCTCGCACGGGGGATTCCTGCACCAAATAAACTCATGCCAATATAATTGGAATTCGCCTCGTTAACCATCCCCCCCTTTGTGCTATCCACTCCCATACCAATCAGGTCACCGACCTTCCCCTTGCTGTGCAGGTATCCGTAATTGATTAGGTTCCCCCTGTCCTTTATGTGCCCCTCGGCGATTCCTTTGGGGGCCTTCCCCACACCCATAAGGTTTCCACTGCTCGACGCGTTGGCCATTGGGATGCCCGCCAGGTTGGTGTTTGCCATGCTGCCCATATTTCCATGGCTTTCGAGGCTTCCCACATTTGCATGACTTTCCAGGTTGCCCTGGTTTCCTGCGTGCGACACCCCAACGTCGTGGACCATCGCGGTGAAGTGAGTTCCTCCCCCGTCCATTCCGAGGGCATTCCCACTTAACGGGTTAGTAATGCTGTGTTTTCCATAGCTATGAAGGTTTCCCCCGTTGGAGAGGTTCATTCCTGGAATGCTCATGCCGTTGCTATTAAGTGCCCCACTTAGCAGAGTGCTGTTCAATAGGGCCCCCTTATGCATACTGTTTGACCCCTGTGTAGGTGGTAGGTTAAAACTGTCCAGCTTATTCATTGCGCTGCCCAAGTTACTTATGTGGTTGAAGCTTTGATTGTTATTTACCCTATGGTGATGGGTACTCACCGTGTTGGAAAAATTACTGAAGGGGATGTTCTGTCTCAGCTGACTGAACTGACTCAAATGACTGAGGTTTGTCGACATGTTGGACGCATCCACGTCTTTCAATTTATTTCTCTGATTGTTAAATACTTTCAAATTGGGGTTTTTGGTGCTGTTCAGATTTTCCGGTGTCTGGAAGGGTACTTCATTCATGGCTGTGTCACTGGGGGGGGGTTTGTTCCTGATCATTGCGCCATTAAGGAAGTTCGATAAGCTGCTTTGCGCATTGGTGCTAGCATTCACGTTGGTATTTGTGCTAGGATTCATGTTAGCGTTTGCGTTAACATTCATGCTTGCGCTGGTGCCGCCCTGAATCGTGCGATACATGCTGCCAAAGAGGCCGTCTTTCATCATGCTGTCCATGCGACTGGCCTGGGCGTGGTCGCCTTCATACGCCGCTGCACTCTTCCCTGACGCTGGCATCGGCCCACCATTGACCGGGTTCATTCGGTACGCACCCAGTTGGTTCTCCTTCCCGCGCATCCCTAAAACGTGCCCCCCGAAAAGGTTGCCACTTGCTATGTGCGTGCCTCCTGTGTGTGTCCCTCCAGCGTGCCCCCTCGCAATGGGATTACTCCCCACGCGGCCTCCCCCACCCGGGGGACCCCCCTTGCCCCCCTCCTTGGCGTCCATATACCCCAAGTGCTCTTGTGCTCCGGAAAAAATGTACTCACCGCTTTTCATGGGTACGTTCCTGCTGTTGCTAAACGTGTTCATGTTCAGCCGGTTTGCGTCTAGCCGATTGGAGTCCACTCTATCGAAGCTTTTCACGTCGGGGTAAATCCCTTGAGTGAAAATATTTTTGTGTGCACTCCCGTCGGCGGCTGCCAGACCTGAAGGGGCGTTTCCCAAGCTGCTATATACGTGGTTGTTCACGTTCGCTCCGCTCATTTTGTTGTCCACATATAAGAGCCCCCCGTTTGCATAAGGCGCGTTGGAGTGTATATTGTTAAGGTTTACGTGGCTTTGAATTTTATCGACGAATTCGGTTTGATTAACCTTCGTGTTCCCCGCCTGTCTCGCGCCACTCACTTTTTGAGCATTCATTTTTAACATGCTGCTTTCTTCGTTGGCGTTTTTAATCGGAGTCACTCCTGAGGAGACATTCAAACTGTGTGCGTTTTCGAACTCTGTGTTTGCATTAACGTTCAGGTAATTCACTCTTCTTTCGTTAAACCCTTTATAGAATATGTTTTGGGAAAAATTTTTGTTTTCCATTTGGGGAATTGATCAGGGCGGTTGAAAGGCTTGGCGAGCTGGCTGAGTCTTCGCAAGCTTGGGCTGCCCAGTTGGCCCGAATGGTTGGATGTGCCGTTCAGCTGTGTGGTTCAATCGAGTCCCTCAGCCGCTATGATCCGTCGCTACGATCAGTCGCTGCGATCCACCGCTTAACCGGCCTTTCCTCTTTTCACATGGGCGAAGCGCAGTGAACAGATCTGTGCAAAGGCGGAGTAGGTCTACGATGGAGCTGCCACAGAAAAGGAAAAAAATTACGAATGGGTTACAAAAAAGGGAGAGGCCTCTGAAATGCCGACAGGTTTGATCAGTACGCCTTTCTCCTACTCGCGTTTCCGCTTCGTTCTCTGTAACGCGCGATGAAAATTAATCTTCTGTGTGAAAATTTCCACGCGCCCTTACCACTGCGCTTTGGTCTGTATACGCATGTTCATTTGTGTGCATTCCCGAAGAGTATATTTTCGGAAAAAAAAAAGTTCACTTTGCCAAATTTTGCGCGCGTATGTTTTGTTCCCCCCTGGCGCGAAGCGGGCAGGAAATTCTTTTTTTTTTTTCTTCTTGCGCAAAAAAGGGGCGACGTGCAAATGGGGGAAATGACGGCGAAAATAAAACACACAAAATGAAATACACAAAATGAAATACACGAATTGTAACACACAAAATGGAACATACAAAATGGAACATACAAAATGGAACATACAAAATGGAACATACAAAATGGAATATACAAAATGAAACACGTAGTGACGCGTAAAAACAATCGTGGCGGTAAGGGACCAACGGGCCAGGGGAACAAACGGTATAAAGATAATAACAAAGGGATATCACATTGCATATAGTGTCTTTATTTGCAAAAAAAGAAAAAAAAATGCATTCGTATCAGGGTGCTAACGCCGCGACAATCCGTTTGAAGCGAAACAGTAACACACACACAGATGGATTGCACTCCTCTGACTGGAGGTGAACAAACTGCTGGACAGAAGACGCTTTCTTTCCTTTTGTCCCAAACGAGTTTGATAAAACTACGCAGAGGGGGCCGAACGGAAAAATCGCCCAACTGGCTGTAAGCAGTGTTCCCCAGATGGACCAATTCACACGTGCAAATGGCCAAGAAAAAAAAAAAAGAAAAAGAAAAAAGAAAAAAAACGCTGTAACAAGGATAAGAAGGGGGCAAATTAAACGAACTGAAAAACCTGGAAATTGCGGTGCCCCTTCATTTTCCTTCTCTCCAGTCCAATTCGGTTGCCCATTTGTGTGTTTATAATGAAGTGCTGCATGTAAAAGTAAGTGTATGCTGGGGTTCCTCATCTCTATGTGTCATCTTCCACCCAGTTTTGAAATACCATCGTCGTGAAAAAAAAGAAAAAAAAAAAATTACAGAATACACCCCACCCCCCTTCACTGAGTGAACACCATTTTTGATGGCCAAGGGAGTGCTCTGTCAAATGGAGGTAGGGCAAACGGCTCACTACTCCTCTCATGTTCTTCGCGCGGGAGTGTACCTCGCTCCTATTCACACCCTACTCCAAATGATCTAGAACGAGGCGCACCCTTCCTAATGAGTTGCATGATTGACTCCTCCCCCAGGTGGCTCTGCAACAGGAAAAAAAAAAAAAAATAAAAATAAAAACACAATCATGTGCATGCATAATATGGATGCATGTGTAGCCAGTTGGCAGATGTCGACGCGGAGCAATCAACCGAATCGTGAACGGAAATAAAATTAGGCAAAGATGGAATAATGCGCTGCTGGGCTGGGACAAATATCATCTTTAAAGTGTAAGCCTTCCGAGTATTGACCCGCAGAGGGGGAAACACTCGTGAGGGCGACTCGTCAAGAAAATTCTTCACTCCCCAAACGTGGCCCAAACGTGGCGCAAAAATGTAGCTTAACTAGGTGAAGCTTGCTCGTCCCGTTTGATCAGTCTCCTATATGGTACCGCTCCAACGGTAGCCTGAATGAAGAATGCCGAGACCACTGTCGGAGGAAAGGAACCCTCTTTTCCATTCGAGGCCATCTCTCTTAATCGCCTAATGCTCACCTGTCGCCACACGGAAAAGAGGTCCATTTGTGCAGCACACGCAGGAGAAGCATGTGCAGGCTGCGTTTAACGCGCATGCCTAGGTATGCATCCCCCCCGGTAACAACGCGGTGATGACAGGGTAGCTACTCACATCGGAAGGGTACCTCATGTGGCGCGAGTGAGTAGGAGGAATTTTTTTTTTTTTTTGTTTAACTCGTCTGCCTCTAAGTGGGAGAACTGGGGGGTGGGTAGAGGACTTGCCCGAACTGGAGCTCCCCACCATGCACGCCTAATATGCAGTTTCACACCGCTGCGACGCAGCAGGGCGCGAGGGGAAAATGGCCCTCACGTTTCTGCTCCTGCTGGCATGTATGACGCAGGGCGCACTGGGGATTCACGTAACGCAGTCCTATGTAGTACTGCCCATCGCAGCCACAAGCATTCAGGACGCCCACAAACGAGGTATGATGAAGATCCTTTTTTTAAGCAGCACAAGTAATTGTCACCGTGGTCACCGGCACCAAAATCGAGTGAAAAACAAAAAGGAGACAGGTCCGGAAGAACAGGACGCGCCAACCTTTGATGAATATTTTAACAAACGGGCAGAGGAAGACTACACTAAGTTAGAAGCAGAGAAGCTTAAAATTATGAGGGAGAATGCCACCACTTATAGGGACGAAATTAGGAAGGTACTTGAACGCAGTTACAAAAGCGAATACGAGAAATTGCTGATGGAGGAGAAGGAAGACGAGGAGGTGAGCGGGCAGGTCCACGAAAATCTCAAGATAACGTTCCTTATGAAGGAGAATATAAACAACTTTCTGTTCACTCGGTACAGCTATATGATAAACCGGCTGAAGGAGCAGTCCGCTATTTTGAGGAGCCTGCGGGGGGTGGCCACGGGTGGCACCACAGAGGGGGACTCCAAAGTGGGGAATATCACGGAGGAGAGGAACGTCGACGGGAACACCACCGAGTGGAATATCTCCGAGGGGAAGACCTCCGAAAGGAATACCACCGAGTGGAATATCATCCAGGGGAACACCTCCCAGGGGAATACCTCGGAGGAGAGTGCCCCCCTCGAATCGGTGCAGTTCTTCAGGCCGCAGACCGGCTTCGCCCGAGGGAGCTGTGCCGAGGCGAGGAATTGCTCCACCTTTAGTGACCATATCTTTGCCAACGCCAAGTTGCTGTTGGGCACGAAAAAGGACGCACCAGTTGGGTCATCCTACGCATTAGAGGAGGAGGAGAAGAGCCAGAAGAAGCCAATAAATGAAGAGAACAACCCCATGTCGGGGAGCCTAACGGAGGAAGACCAAAGCGAACAGAAGCTATTCTCAAGAAGCAACGTATCCGCTATAGACCTCTTCAAACACAACGTTAACGCGTTCCTCTCATATAAGAAGGAAAACATAATAAAAAACAACCTACATGAAGATCTCCTCTACGGGAGAGTGAAGGTCCACTGGTTCCCCAAATTCATGAAAAGGATCATTCCGAAACTGTCCGATTACATCAAAGTTAGTGACGTCATAGTGGAGGTTAGGAATGGAATCATCCCATTCGTTTTCGACGACTTGTACGCACTGGACATGTTTAACTTTAGGACAAACAAGCCTAGGATAATTGTCTACACAAATTGTGATCGCTCTTCCATTAAAGGGAATGAAGAATGGGGGAGCTACTACAGGAGGAAGCTCTTCTGGTACGACAAACACTTCAATAGGAAAGTGGAAAATAAGGAGGGCATGCAGAATCAGCTAAAAAAAAGTGCAGTCATATTTGTGGATGCGAAAAATGGGAGGAAAGAAATCATCGTTTTGAAGAAATTAATTAACAGATTATGTCACCACCTGATTGAGCGGAAAAAAAAAAGAGGTCTCCATAACTACAGAGTGAAGTGCATTTTTATCGGGTTACCCAACGTTGGAAAATCGGCTCTTATTAATCGTCTGCTCGAGGTGAAAAAGACCAAATCGTATGACTCCCCAGGTCTCACCACCAACATACAGATGTATTCGTGCAAAAAATACGAACTCATTGACACGCCTGGAATTATAGCCCCCAATTTGTATACACTCAGGGAGAGAGTGCTCACCAGCAAGAATGCCATCCTGGATAGAATTTATAATCGCCATCCTAGTGACGACACCCCTGGGGAGGCTAACGTCGCTCACATTCGAAACTATAACACTTATATGCACGTGGAAAACAACATTTACCTGCTTGCTCTGTGCAATCACATAACTCCCAAAATGTACGACATATACAACGTCGCGGAGACACTGTTACAAAACATCCACCGTGCTTATCTTTACGACAATGATTATGTTGACATGGCTAGAATTTTGAAGCGCTATCAAATTAGTTTCACCGACTGCATTGACTTTGAGGGGAAATTCTCTGCGTACCACTTCATTCAGCGCCTGGCGCGGGATCGCTTCCACAACGATTTGAACCAGGCCTCCATGCGCCTCGTCACGGATTTTCGCAAATGTTACCTAGGCCGCATGACGCTGAGCTACCCTCTCTACTTCAACCGGCGTGCCATTCGCCTCCGCGTGGCCGAGCGATACACACGCCAGCCCGGCGATCGCTACGTGGGCTGGTGATCGGAGGAAGCGAGGGTGCCTCGGCAACGTATGCTCAGCGGTGTCATTCGTAGGGACGCCATTCGCAGCGGTGCCATTTTGTTTGCTTCACCGCGGTATCATTCGCAGTGCCGCTTTCCTTTTTGCTCCACTGCGGCGCCATTTTTTTTCTGTTTCGTTGTGCTTACGTATGTGTTAATTAAAAACAAAAGGGGATTCGAAATGAATCAAAGGGGAGTTAGAGGCGCATCAAAAGGGGTGCAAAAGGTCATTGGAAATGGGTCAGCATGGGGTTGCGATAAGCCAAACTGGCTGGTTCATCCATAAGTTATCCTCCTTTCCTCCCCCAAAAGGGGGGGGTTGGGAGACCCCTTTTTCTGGCTAATTTTACTTAAAATTTAAAAATTGATTATTTTGGAATTCTTCGTAAGGACCGTCGCCGAATCGTGTTGCAAGCTCGACAGGGAAAGAGGGATATAGAAGGTCAATCTGGGCAACCTATCCGGAGGGTTAACCGATTGTACCTACTGTTTGGCAGGCACCATTCCTACCAGTTGGATAAGCTAAAATGACCGCTGCTCTTCTGCTCTGGCTGCTTCGCCCCTGGCCAGCTGCAAAGGGAAAAAAAGAGAAGGTGCACAAGTGGATCAGCGGCGGGAAGGGGAGCGGGTACATCCGTGCACACGCAAACACGCCAACATACACACACACGCACTCCCCTGTGTGTATGGGGGGCACACCGAATTCTTTTACATCGAATGCTTTCCCCTGAGCAGTTGTCCCCCCTTGCACTACCTGGTCAGTTTCAAACAATCCGTGAATAACTCGATCTCCTGGGAGACGTCGTACGACGCGCTTTCCTGCACAACGCGCAGGTAGGCCAAGCGGTCCTCTATCAAGACCTTCAAATTGTGGAGGTAACCCGACTTGGCCAACTTATGCCGGTGATTCTGCATCAGGGCCAAAAACAGTTCGGCGGTGGTCTCCCCATACTGTATCCCTGTCTCGTCGATATTCTTGTTGTTGGCAAGACATATTAGTCCCTTCATTATTTCGTTTTTTAAAAAAATCTCAAATGTAATTTTGTTTTGATGTATTAGATGCTTCAGCAGGAGAGCCGACTTCTCCTGGTACTGATGAATATTTGTCTGCATCCCGTACACTAAGAAGCCGACCCCGCCATAGTCAATGAATTTATTTTCCGCCTCATCATGGTGTCGAATCAGGGCAGAGATTGCTGTTATTAACTTCTTATCGATCACCGTCTTTTGCGAGTCTTGCAGCTTCAGCAACAATGTCTTTAGGCCGTTTTTTTTGAATACACACTCTTGTAACTCTGGATTGTTTGACAGAGCTAGCGAAAATATCTGCAATACGGACTCTAGGATGTGATTGTTTGTTTGGTTTAGCAATTTTAATAAAGGATCTATTGCGTTTATCTTGTGAAGATTGCGAGAGATCTCCGGGTACTCATCGACTAGTCTCTCCACGATTTTGGCAGAGGCCAGGATAATCCCTTCATCGGCATTTTCAAAATTGCGAACTGCTTCGTTTATCGCTTCGTATGGATCCTCCACTTGACTCAGAGCGTCCTTGATGGCCCCCTGCAGGAACTCGATGTCTTCCTTGCTTAGCCGCTTGTTCGTGTCGACGGTGCCGTCTGAGGGGGGGAAGCGATGAAGTGGAGGAGCGATGGTGGTAGCAGTGCCGAGGCGGTGTAGGAATGTCGCCCCCAAAGCAGAGATCCACGCGTGCAGTGCACAGGCCGAGGTGGACCCCGGCACCTACCTGCATATTTAGTCGACCATTTGAGGAGCCCTGGCCAGTTTATGTTTACCATGTTCTGCTCTCCTTCTTGCTGCTTTTGGGGCTGCAGGGGTGCAGGGCCGTGTACGTGCACGTACGTGTGAGCGGCTGGTAAGCTACACAAAAAAACAGCGTCCGCACGTTTGCGGTGTTGTACATATATGGTTGTTACACTTAATCGCTAAGCGAGGGCAGCCTTTTTTTTTTTTTTTTTCCCCTTCGTCGCTCCAAAATGGTAGTATATAATTTATCTACGTGGGGAACGACTCCTGACCCTTCTCCACAAAGGCGA
>NW_008481859.1:126780-153507 GCF_000524495.1 Plasmodium inui San Antonio 1 | reverse complement strand
TACGCGAAGTGTGCCTCCACACCCAATTCCTCTGCCAAATTTTACGAAAAAGGAGAAAACCATCACACTTTTTTATTTCTCTCTGCATCGCCTTACGCTATATATACCTCTCGTGACGTACGCCAAAATAGCAAAGTAGTGGTGGTCCTCCCCCAGAACAAGCAAAATGGCAGAAGGCGCGCCCAGCCACTGTGTTAGGCAGCCCACGAGGGAATCATGCGTCCCCACATGGTGCAACAGAGAACAGGATTTTCCTGTAAAGAAAAAAAAATAAATAAAAATAAGTTTCGTTAAAAAAAAAATCATAACCCAGAGTTTTCCTCAATAAAAAAATGATAAATGTGTCAATCGTTTGAGGGAACCATATCAGCATTGTACCCACGGTGCGAATCACAAACGGAGAGCGTGCTCTCTCCACCACGTCATCTTTATTGTGGAAAAGGACAACATAGGTATTGGCACCCTCTCTGTTTTTGTGTCGGTGTGTGGGGGTTCTCCCTCACAGGGGTGAGGTGGTAATCCCTTCGCTTCTCTATGACGTGGTATGAAGGAGCGTTCGAAAAGGAAATCCACGATGAGTACTTACATTTGGTGGAGCGTGGGGAAAAGGCCAACACGCTGTTGCCACACCGGAGTTGGAGGAGCCACCTGGTGTGACCGCCACCCACACATGAGGAGATGATTAAGTGGGAAGGTCCAATAGATGGAAGAACCAAAAAATGAGCATATGGGGAAAAACAGACAAAGCGGGCAAGGCGCCACATGCCCATCACACGCACATCCCCCCGTGTGCACGTTAATTAACCACAATGGGAGAAAAAAAAAAAAAATTCCACTTTGCACACATGTACATACACTCATATGAAGGAACATCGCACAGTTCAGGTTGCCCCATTCAAAGGTGGACTCTTTAAAAAGATAAAAAACATACGTGTCAGCATTATTTACCCATTTCAATTAAAAACTGTTTATGTCCACTGCGTAGAATGAGTAGTCCCACGTTGTCTCATCTGTAGTTATTCACCACGTACAGCAAGAAGTTGTGCATTGACCTGCCCCCCCTCCCTGCGTTAATTCGTTCTTGTGAAGCGTTCCCAAACGTTGCAGCCCCGGCAAAAAAACGCTGACCAGGAAGTAGTATATCTGTGTCGGCCTTTGTCTTTTCTTTGCCGCTTCAGCTATCCACGTAGCTTCAACTATCCACGCCGCTTCAACACTCCACGCCGCTTCAACACTCCACGCCGCCTCTATTGTCTGAGCCACGCTTACGCATTCCCCCCCGATAGCATTTCTGTTTGGAGCGCGCCAACTAAACTTACACATGCACACGTGCATATCGCCGAGCGGACGACTCAATCGTGCTAATCCAGAGGAGAGTCCTAGCCGTCTCTACCCTCGTTAAGGCGATTCCTACCCACGTTGAGGCCATTTTTCCGACCCCACCAGCGCGAACCATGGCCAGGTCCAACGTCTCAGAGAACGAAATTATCAGCAAAATTAAGACGATAACCCTTAAGGAAGGGAAGAACACCCCCTCCGTCAGCGTGAAGAACTACACAAAATTTATCGCACACAAGTTGCGAAAAAATAGGGATGGCATTATTTCTTGCAAGGACCAGATCCGAAACCTGGAGTTGCTGACCAGGCGGATGCACAGCGAACTCTCGGACGGGAACAGGGAATTAAAAAAATTAAAAAAGAATATCGTCAAGTCAGACATGCTAAATGGGCAACTAGAGCTCGACATCATGACCCAAATGAGGAGGAACAATGCACACAAAAGTAGGATCTCTCTTTTAAAAAAAAAAAAAATGAGCATTAACAAAGCAAAGGGCATTATCAGCAGTGACATTGACTATATGGAAACGAGAGTAACCCTGATGAAGCACAATGTCGAAGAAAGTGAAAAGAAATATTACAAGCTGGTTGGTGCTAAGGACAAACTGCACAATGAAATGGTGAAGTTTAAAAAGGACCGAAGGGATTTGCAGCACCATTTAAAGCACACCAAGAAGAATCATGACCTTTTGAAAAACCAGATGCAGAATTTTGTCGTAAATATGGTTCCATAGCAGATGCCTGCAGTTGGCTCCCCCCTCCAGGCGTCACAAACCGGCATGACGCACAAAACGATTGGTACACAAATCAGCATACACACGATGAGGAGATGCCCGCTCTGCAACTTTTATCCGTGTTGTCTGCTTCCCTCCGAAGGGCATACGTTCGTGTCAAACGTAGCATATATGTACACACCTATGCATTGGATGCAGCATTTCCACCTTGAATAAACATCCCCGAGTGTATCGCACGCGGGGTTCTTAAATGGGGAAGTAAATGTTTTGCAACTTCTTGGGGATTCTTAAACGGGGAAAGTAAATGTTGCGCACCTTCTGGGGGGTTCTTAAACCGGGTTCCCACCACCACTTACACCGCCACTTACATCGCTGCCCCCCCTGGCGACGCGGGTCACCCCCACTGGGCGAACTTGTCTATGTAGCTGAAGAGGTAGGAGTCCGAGACGTAGGGCTTCAAAATGTAGCTGGCCGAGTTGTTACTGCTGGAGGTGTAGTGCATATAAATCTTGGTGACAATGTCATAGTTAATATTTATGTGATACTTGGCGAGCAACTTAATTATGTTGCTGATGATGCTAATGTTCCTCCTGGTGGTATCGTCCACTTCCTCAAATTTGTTGTCCTCGATGTCCTCATCCACGCTGTTGGGGTTCGTCTCCTTGGACTTCTTAATGGGTGAAGAAACCCAAATGAATCCATTCATGCCAAGTATAACCTGGACATTACAAGGGAAGACAAAAATATGCTTCTTCTGGTTCTGTATTAACGTTTGCGGGACGGTGATTAGGATGCCATTAGACAATTTCCCATATATGGAGGATCTTGTGTGTAAGATAATGCACCCATCGGGGAGGATTCTCTGCACCTCGCATGCTATAATGTCGTTCGGCTTATATATATTAATCATATTAATGACATCATTGTAAAGTCTTATTCTTTGAGAGAAGACGCTGATGTTTGTCTGCGATATGGACAGCAGTGCTTTGCAGTAGGAGCCAATCTCAACAACCCACTTGTCGTTACTTATGTCTTTTATTTTTCCAACCAGGAGATCTCCTACTGCACCTGTGTATTTCCCTCTTAACGGTTCTACGTACACTAACTTGTTAATATAGTTTACAGTGCCTACGATGCATGCAAAATATTTCTCGTCCTCTTCGTACAATCCACTGCCTTTCAAGAACCTGCCCTTGTCCTTCTTACTGAGGATTGCTTCTCCCGGCAGAACCAGCTTTTTTATATTCGGGCACGCCTCGTCTCCCTTGCGCTGCACATTTTCCCCCTTGTGCTTCAGCGTCTCGGTGGCTAGTATGCGGTTGTTAAATTCTTCGATGTCTTCCAGTTCTTCGTCATACGGCGTCGTCACGCGCACGTCCATTTTATCTCAGCAGGTGGGGCAAAGCACCCAGGAAGTGCAAAATGTGCAGATAAGCGAATGAGAAAGTGAGTATATGACCAAATGAGCGAATCAGCAAGTGAACGATTTACCAAATGAGCAAAGGCGCTGCTATACTAATTCGCCCCGGGCGCAACAGCTTTACGCGTCACCCTCGCACAAGATATAACTGCGCAGAGGACAGGAGAAGAGGAGGCCCTAGAGGAAAAACGTTCACCTCGCCTTGTGTGCCACTAACGTATAACTATATAGTATCGTCCTTTCCTCCTCTCAATTCTTACCAATGCGTGTCGTAAGCCCCTTTTTGTGGGCCATTTTTTGCCCGCTTCTTGCGCTTCTCCGTTAAAACGTGGCTGCGTATGCTGCATGGCAACCTTCCTCACGTTTGTGAAAATTTGTTTCGTGCATCTGTTTTGTTCACCTGTTTGGTTACGTTTTTGCTTATTTATTTTCCTATTTATTTTCTTATTTATTTTCTTATTTATTTTCTTATTTATTTGCGCATTTATTTGATTTTTTACTGTTTTTTTTTCTTTTGGGTACACCCAGCAGTGGTGTATCGCGCTTCTCCCCCGAGTAGGAGGCCTACATTTTTTTGGAGCGAGCCGTGTTAAGCGCGGTTCCTTCCGCTGGGGAGTACCTTACGACTTCGCCACGGGTGACCAGCACTGCAGGGTTGAGGGCCTCAACCCGTCGTAGAGAACTGACCCTGTTGTAGCATCACCAGGATTATTATTTTATTTTTTCTTTTCACTGCATCTCTCCACAAAGTAGTTCAAGCTGCACGCATAGTACCATGTACACAAAGAAGCCGCCCATTTTTTCGTTCACTAGAAGATGCCGCACTTCGATGCCGCATCGAGGCGAATAATTGCAACTCCCCCCAAACGGGCTGCACCTTCGGGGGAAAATATTCCGTGTGTGGAGGGTCTATTTAATTCGCTTTCCCTTTCGTGTTTATGTTATTTACATTTATTTTGGTCTCATTGCACATGACACAAGGAGAACAGATATATTGATTTTATCGTCATTTTTGTGCACAACATGGAGTCAAATTGGTCCCCCCCTCTCCCGACTCTTTTCGCCTCTGTAAAAGTTGTCATCGAAGTGAGTTGAACTTGTGTCTGTTTCAGTGCCCCCTTTTCCTCAGCGGGAAAGATAGGTTCGCCCCGTTCGTATGCGACCCGTTGGAGAATAAAAGTGAATGTCTTTACAAGAAGGAAGCGACCACGTCGAGGAGATAAGACCTTATTCGTACATCGAACTTGTCACAACGCCGACATTTAAGCAGGTTCCCCCTGACATATCATTTAAACAACATTCAACTACGCACAGCAGAGGGGGCAAAAAAAAAAAAAAAAAAAGGAAACGACAAAAATAACGGATTATTAAAAACGTGTGCGCATGATCTGGCACATGATGGCACGCATGAGTATCGCCGCGTCCAACAGGGAGCTGGCCTCACCACAGAGTGACCCATAAGGGAATTTAAAACTAAAGAATAACATGTTACACAGTTTGAAGTGTCCCCCAGTTTGCAAATAGACGGTTTATATGCAGCGCGTTTGACGATACACGTTGGAACACTCGCGTATTTACCGATGTCCTGTGCGGACCAGTTGTCATTTTAGCCGACCCGTTCAGGCCATTTGGCCCTGTTGCGAACTCGCCCAGTCAAAAAAGCGCATTAAGCGAATCGGAGGTTATTGTACGCTCTTTTCAATTTTCTTAACGCGATGCACGTAGTGTATACGCAAGCATATGATGTAATGTATCCTGTCAGTTCCCCCCCAAAAGTACTCAAATGTTCTGATGAATATATTTTTTTTTTCTGCACAGAAAATGAAGCTGGCAAGGATAAGGAAGTAGCCAAATTGTAAAAAAAAAGAAAAAAAAAAAAAAATTGAAACATTTTCCCCCCATATAACAATATATTGCTTAAACGTTTAAAAAAAAAAAAGAAAGAGATCTCTTAAAAGCTGCATTCTTCCTTTTCATTTTAAAGAAAAAGCTTCGCAATTGCATTTTTTGGAGCAAGTATAGAAAAACTTGTATAAAATAATATTTTTCTTAAGTTTCCCATTTTAATTTGACCCCCTTTTGATTGCCTGGTAAACATTGGCGTACCCCTTCACGTGGAACTTACTCATGCATGCTTTCGCCTGCTTCCACTTGAATACCCCTTCCGTTTGCACAACATGTAAAATAGGATGCTTCTTCCTTCCACCCCCCCACCTTTTAAACAAACATGCGCCCAGAAGTTACCCCAACCCCGCAGCCTTCTCTGTGGTCATGCGTACGTAGCAGTACATTGCGCTGCGCGACGTGGTACGCATAACTGATCGTGCGAAAGGACCTCACGCCCATGTGTAATTTTAAGCACATGTATACGTGTACGTGCACATTTTCCCCATGCACATGCGTACATAACGACTCGCGTACGTCTGCCTACTTCCATGCGGCGGACTTCCATTCCAAGAACAAGAGATATTTGCCGAGTACACATTTGGCTCCCCACGCGCAACACACACACACAAGCCAGAAACACAGTTACAGCCTCTCTTATACTTTACCTATCACGTAAAGTATGCACAGAATTGTCAGGTCGCCATTTCTTTAATTCGCAAGGGTTTTGCTTTCTTCCCTGCATCTTTCTCCGCTTCCATACCCGATTTCTTTTCCAATGCGCATTCTTTTTACTCAAAGCCTAATGTGGCACCCCCTTTAATCTGAAAACGATGCGCAAAAAATATAAAAAATGCAAAGGGCGCAAAATTGTATAAGAAGGAAGAAGCAGAGCAAGAGGGAACCAGATGAAATAACTCGAGAGAGAGCCGAATAAGCATCGACTGGAAGGCACACATACAGGCTTCCACGTAGGCATCCGTGTAGGGAAATCCATTTTGGAGACACATATAAAACAGTACCCTCTCGGAATGCACCCTTTTTCGTTTTTTTTTTTGTTCTTTTTTTTGTTCCTTTTTTTTGATTTTTTTTTGCACCATCCCTCCCCCCCTTTCTTCACCAATTAACCCAAGTTGCATATGAATAAGCCATACGATAAAACAGTGAAAGACTACCCTATTTATGTATACGGAAAGATACATGATTTAGTGGAAGAGCTAAATAGGTATCATCAAAAATGTTACATTAATAATGAGAAGAATGTAGATTTGTGGAAGGAGTTTAAGTACAAGAAGAAGAAAAGGTTCCGGTTCCTTTCGGTGCTGGATTATTATGCGAACGTTAGGAACAAGAAATGGGAATTCGACATCATTCCAATCGTATTTAACGAGGAATATGAGATTTTGTATCTAGGCGTTTCGATGCTTTTCAACGACAGTTTTTCGGAGGAGTACAAAAGGGGTAGATACAACTACATAGAGCTCTTTATTTGTAACTTCGAAAATGATAATGTGAATCAGTGCCAAAGTGAGTGGATACCATCGTTGCCTCTCAGAAATGGACGTAACACAGGCGACATTATGGACTGCCTTGTTAAGGTGGAGGATTTGAAGAGAATAGACATGGAGGGGGAGAGCCTCCGTAAAATAAGCACAGAAATGGCTAGAACGCGCAACACCAGTGAAAGTAATGACGGAAAGAATGATCATGATGATGATACGGAAGGACGTCTGATAACCTCCATAAATGATAGTTACCACTTGGAGAGAAAGGTCGGGAAGAAAAGGGAGACGGATTTCCCTTTGGCGGAGGATTTCTCCAGCCAAGATGAACACTTCCCATCTGATAGCATTAGAAATGACTTCATCGGGAAGGCTAAGGCCAATTTGAGTATCGGCGGTGATCAGGTGGATGCTCGTCTATTACTCGCGCGAAATGTAAACGTCATTCAAGACAACGACATGTCCACACTGAGGAGCAACCTGAGCTGCGATAGCGGCAGCAGCGTGCGAAACAGGTTTATCGCTAGCAGCAACAAGGAGGGATTCCCTCCAGGGTATTGTTATAAGAAGGATGAAGAGAATAATTGGAAGCGAGGAAGTACCAACGGGGAAGATTCCTCTACAGATAGGGGGGGAGCAATAAACGGGAAAGGTGGAAAAAAAGGTCGTCAAGGTGTCTATCCCTTCTCGCATCTGGCAACTGGTGTTGACTTTCACAATAGAGAAACGGAACACACGACTGATGATGCGGACAAAAGAAGCATTCACAAAGTGGCGTACTACAAGAATGTGAAAGAGGTAAACGAAGTGGAAGAGAAGACATACATTTCGTCCGAAGGGGGATCCACAAAAAAAGTGATGAATTATGAGTACCTCTACAGAAGTAGAGAAAGCGAAACGATGTACTTGGATCCCCTGAGGGGAAGGAACCATCATCCGTCCAAGGGGGACGACTCCGCACAGGGGGACGCCAATGAATTGGACGCAGTGGAGGAGAGGCCGTTCGCCAACAACTGCAACGGGAGGAGAGGCTACACAAAGAGCATGCATACAACCATGGAGCGGAGTGAGGTAGTACTGGAGGGAAGTCCCGCCGCAGTGGGTAACCACATTGCAGAGGCTAACCGCTCCGGAGCAGGGGCAGCACCGACGGGAAGATCCTCCCCCCTTGGCCACTTCACACGACTCACAGAGCACGAAGAAATTACGCTTGTTAATCGTAATGAGATGATACAGAGTAGCGACAGGGTGCACCTTGTCGAGAGCGAGGAGTACCAGAGGGACACATATATCACTGCGGAGAGCAGGAGCAACCATAATAGAGTGACTGACTTCAACGCACAGGAAAGCAAAGGTAGCGAAGCCGATAAACGGAACGAGTTTAAGCTAGGCTCCTTCAGCTCCAAAGGAAACAGAACGTACAACGAAGACAGAGTAATCACCATTAGGGATGTCAACCAATTTGTGCAGAAGGAATATAAGGAAGTGATCGAGGAGAGGGGGAATCTGCTAAGTGAGTCCCTCGAGAGGGAGTACTACCACATGCTGCAGAAGTCGCAGAGTGTGGACAGCTCATTCGGATATCCCTCGGTCGAATCGGAAGCGTCAGGAGAGGAGGCGAGAGTGAAGGCGAGAGCCGCGGCAACTGGGATCACTGCTGCGAGGGTAAGCTCTTCCGAGTCCCCCCCCCCTCCTTACATGTATTGCGCCATCTACGACGGACACAACGGCGAGAAGGCGGTGAACATCATCCAGAAGTTGCTGCATCTGCATGTGCACACATACTACATAAATGGAAATGGGATGTCGAATTCGTTAAAATATGCCTTCCACAAGATGGACGAGCACTTGTGTAGGAAGACAATAAATAATGAGGAGGATAATCACTCGAACTTTTCCAGCGGAAGCACAGCATGCGTCAGTGTCATCTTCAAACATATGATGTATATAGCGAACATAGGAGATAGCCGATGTGTGCTGAGTAAAAATGGCAGGGCAGTTGTCGTAACGGTGGATCACCGAGCTGGAGGAAATAAAAAGGAGGAAGAGAGGATTATAACCTCTGGAGGGATCTTAGACGACGAAGGGTATCTAGGTGGATGTTTAGGAGTGTGTAGAGGATTTGGCTCATTTGACAAAAAGACTAGAGAAAAATTAAAAGGTCTTGTTTGTGAACCGGACCTATTTCAAATAAAGCTAACGGAGGATGATGAGTTCCTGATTATCTGCTGCGACGGGATTTTTGATGTTATGACTTCGCAGGAGGCGGTGAACACCGTAAGGGCTTCCCTGGTGGAGAGCTCTGACCCTACGGTGGCAGCGGAGGCCTTGTGTCATTTGGCTTACAAAAGGAAGGCCCTGGATAACCTGTCCGTCGTCGTCGTGATTTTTCAGAGCCCCGAGACGAAGAATAAGGCGCAGTCCAGCGAAAGCGCCAATTTGTACACCGGCCAGGCGGGCCGTTCCCGCAGGAGGTACGTCCAGCGGGGGAACATACCAGCTCTCGAACGCGCAGCGATCGGAAGAGAAGCCATCGAAAGAGCATGACTGAGTGTGTACGCGTGTGTGTACGTACAGTCGCACACCCTTACACATGGCTCATGATCCCAACTGGCTTTTCCCCTTTGCATCTGCAGAATAAGGTTTTCCTCCCTCAAGAATTTGATAGGCCCGTGAACCGGCGGAGCGGTGCACACGAAGAGGTAGTAACCAACCGAAGGAGGCGGTCCCCAAATAGGAACCAACAGCCGCACCGCCGTGGCAGTAAGTCGAAGAAATAATCATCGCGCGAGCTGGATCACCCGGGACGCGTTACCATGACTGCATCGGTGGGGACATCGATTGGGGAAAAAGGAGAAATCAGGTGTTGTTTCTGTTCGCCCCTTCTGCCGCAATAGCGCAGGGGTGGTTCACCGCCGCGTATGCTTGGTACACCTCTTAGAGCAGCATATGCGTCTTCTTTTTTCTTCTTCTTTTTTTTTTTTTCTTTTTTTTTCTTTCTTCTTTTCTTTCTTCTTTTCTTTCCCCTTTTCTTTTTTTTTGTATCCATTTCATGGATGACAGTTTTTTCACGCCCCCATGTTGTCTCCCCCCTTTGGAGCCACTCGCAGATATATTTCAAGCGGGAAGCGATCATCTAAAAATGATTTATGCTCATACGCCCTGTGCAGGATTGCAAACCTGAGCAAAACTGTGCAGATGGGCAACTGTGCAAATGCGCATCGACGCAACTACGAACCTGTGAATGTGCAAACCTGGGCACCTGTGTGTGCCCCCCCTACATGGCGCAACATCCGACTTATTAACTGACTGTACCGTGGACAGCAGATCGCACCGGCCCATTGACGCGTCAGTTTCAACGTGAGCTCGTCGCGTTTGCAGCTTCGGATGGATTGGGTGAATTTTACATTTTTGGAGAGTACGCTCATTTAGCGAGCTGAAGAGTGAAGGCAACTGGCACGGGAAAATCGCCGCAAGTGAAAGGAACTAGAAGAGGAAACAAGAGGTGCTTCCCCGGGGAGGCACGGAAGAAGGGCCAGGTACTTCCCCGAAAGCACTGCTTCAACAATCTATGGATGAACGGACAGGCCCCATTTAAGAGGCAAAAAAAAACAGGGGGTTCTACAGAATAGAAGGGAAGCTCATTGGTGGAGGCTGAACAGAGAGAGTTAAAATACCAATGTCGAATGTCCCTTTCCTTTCGTAAAAGTGGCTAGGGTTAAAGGGGCTGTTTTTTTCTTTTCTGTTTTTTTCTACAGAGTTAATTTTTTTTTTTTGCTATGACGGCTAAGCTTATTATATGTAGCTTATGGAGAAAATTATACCCATTAAGATCCATTAGCTCAGTGGTTAGAGCGTCGGTCTTATGTACCGAAGGTCGTGGGTTCGAAACCCACATGGATCAGCCAAACAATGAAGTGTTTTAAACTGTAAAAGAAAACCATTATCCCATGGAGCTTCTTCTATGTAATAAAATAGCTCACCCAACCCTTTGATACTTTCATTTCATCGATGTTGTGTTGTATTTTTTCCCCTTGCATAAATGGAATGATTATGAACACATAATCAAAAATTTCTATTTGCCTCTATTATTATGGGATATCCATTTAAAGAGAGAAACCAAAGGGGGGAAGGGTTGGCATTGGCCCCCCAAGAAAGAGAAAAAGAAGATATAGTATTATAATATTATATTTGTTTATTACACTATATATCTTTGTGTACTTAAAAAATTCATCACTTTTTACAATTTTTTTTCTTTTCTTTTTTTTTTTTTGCATTTTTAAATGATCATTTCGCCCACTTGGAGGAGGAAGAAATGAGGTAGCACACTCGGTGGGGAAATAACTTTTTATTGATGTCATATTCTTGTAGAGCCTTGCGGGCTTACCACACAGTCATCAAAATTCCAGTCTATACATAAATAATCCTAGGGAGAAGCCTTAAGGCAAAAACCGCGAAGGAGAAAGATGGTAGATTAAAATTTCATCCCCGGTTCTGGTTTTGTTTCTCCACTGCGTAAAGGACACCGCCAATTTCAGAGAGGAAAAGAGGTGGCCCTCCTCCAAAGTTATAACGGTGCACTGTTTATGGGGTCCCGTAGTTTGGGCAAGGACACCTTCCTCCCTTCTAATGCACTCTTAACAAGTATACATATATATATATATGTCCATTTTTATTTCCCCCCCACACACTTTTTTTTTTTTTGAATTTTTTAATTTTAGTTTGCCGGGGATGGCGAAAATGAGGAGTAAAAAAAAGAAGTTTAAGGAAGGGCGGTGGCAAGTGCCCATTCCCCGCCGCAAAATGGAAACCTCACCGCAAACTTGTTGCCATTGCTTTCCTCCTTGACGCGATTTGAAATAGAAAAGAAGAAAGAGGGAAATTAAATGGAACAGCTGATCATATTTTGCTGGCACATTATGTGCACATTTCTGTAACGATACGCCTGTGCTTCTGATCGGGTTGCCTCTTCTTTTCTGTTCTTGCCCGATGGTGCCGTTATCACCCGCGACTTCTTTCCTTCTTAACAGAAGAAGCAAAACAGCGCGGAATGTTATACAATAATGACAGGTGGAGGAAATAAAAAAAAATAAAAAAAAATGTATATATTTTTTTATTTTTCCTAATAGAAAAATATTTTCTTAGGATGGTTTCCCTTCAAAAGAAACGAGCAGTTTTCTATATCTCTTATTTTTACTGCATTTGAAAAAAGTAATTCGACAGCGGCAGGATTCGAACCTGCGCAGGCAGAGCCTATCAGATTTCTAGTCTGACTCCTTAACCACTCGGACACACTGTCTCAAATGGATGTATCTTCGTTTGTATTTAATATGCCTTCTTTATTGTTGGCACTAAAAATTTCGCGGTTGCGAAGCTCACTTCTTTCTGAGTGTACATAACTGCACAAATTAACTTCTTAAAAGGGACAGTTTTAAGAAAATGCGAAAAACGTCGATTCGTACACAAGCCGCGTTACTTTCTTTTTCTCATTAGAAGCGGGAATTTTTTTCACGCTTGGGGATTCCCCCTGAGCTGTTTTTTTCTTCCGCACTGCGATTAGCTCAGAGGGGTATAGGGAGCATCACCATTTTCAGATAACGAAATGGATCATCCATATGAGAAAACACTCCTATAGTGACGCAACCGTCACTCCGTGCCACCTTCTTTCCCCCATTTCGTCAATGTAGCCGTGTGGGGCTGGGTAGTTCCCTTTCCGCACAGTTTTAGAATTCGTCTGCTCCCCTCTTGTGGGCCCTGAAAGCAGGCAACACAGCCGCTTGCTCGCTTCCTCGCTTCATCAGTCTAACCGAACAGGCACTGCGATGAGCGAAGGCAAGCAAAGGTACGTTCCATTTAGAAGCACCCGGTGCGATTTTTTTTGCCAACCTTTTTTTCTAACCCTCTTTTTGCGAACCACAGAGATGTGCGTTTCATATTTTACTTCAGCACACTGTGCGCATGTGTGGGCTGGGGGGCAACATAGCTGCACCCTCTGTGGTCGGCATCCACCAGTGACACTGAATAGGTAAAGTCGCCCCACCCCAACAGCGACCAAACGAAAGCACAATGCATAACATAATTACAATGCAAATACGATAACAGTGCAATGTGTTAGGGTCGTACGGTTGCGCGAGGGGAGTCTCCGTTAAGGAACACGCATCCCTCCTTTTCTTCCTTCTTCTCTGAAGGGACAGCAAAAAAGTTTGGCTTCATATGAGCAATGTGTACCCTTCTTTAAGGCGCATTTGGGAGGATGATGACACGAGTCATTTAATTGACCAGGTTAGCAATGTAGTTATAAAACTGCGCATGCTAATTTATGTTCCTAAATAGCTCTCAGCAGGGCCTATTTATATTAAACGTACATTTGGCGTATGTACGTATGTATGTATATATATATGTATATTTCTTCCCCTAATACAAGATTCATTTCTCCCATTTCAAGTAAGAATTCCCCCTTGCTGATTTTTTTTTTTTCCCTTTTTCCCTTATGTCGATTTAGCGAAAATATCTTTGCTAACCTCGCAGTGGTGTATGTATATGTACGTATGCCTTCAGATGCCTCTTTATACACATGTGTATAATTTCCCCGCCGAAGTCATTCGTTCTTTCCGCGGCAGTTAAATGACATCATAGGATCATTTGCTTTGTCGGGGATCGACCACTGCCTTCTTTGACATGGCTGATCACCCGCTACTTTTGATTTTTGAATAAACTTCCATTTTGGCATTTCCTGTTTTTTTTTTTGTGTATTTTCTGGAGCGTCCGTTGGGACAATTGTTTCTACAGTTCAGCACGCAGCGGCATACGGTGACACATTGAAGCGGACAACCGCAAACTGGAGCATACTGCGTCGTATTGCTCTTTTTGTTTTTTAACCTTTGCGCGGGAAGAATAAACCAATAGGGCATTTCTGCTGGCGAGGCTAACGGGTGACCAGTTTGTTTCCAGCATAGGTGCAGGTACATGAACAACGCTTGTGTTCATTTCGAGGGAGAAATCAACCTTAGCGTGAGACTGCCCCCCAGGTGGCACGAACACATTCCAGCTAAAGAAAAAAACAAAACGAAAATAAGCGAAAAAGCTAAATGGTCCACTCCAACGCAGGAAAAAAGTAGAAGACAAAAAAGAAAAAAAAAATGAACAATACGCAAATGCGAGCGCATAAGGCTAATGATACAAATAAATGTCGCAGCTTCTGAGTTCTAATTCGATTAGGGGTATTACTTTCTGTACACACGTGTACAGTTTTTTTTTTCTTTTTTTCTTTTTTTCCCTCCTTTTTAAGCATTCCTTGTATGCCTCTTTGCATGGTATGCCTTTCTTTTCTCGTTGGGCGTAATGACATGTATAGTGAGGCGAGAGTCTCCGACCCCCCCCGTCCCTTTGATGTAAACACCACCGTGCATACTTCACTTTTGCAAGGATGCTTATTAAGGTGGTCTCGTTGCTAGCTGCCCTTTATTTGCGCGCAGCGTACGTTATCGACGTAGATGAAGATTTTCCTCCTACGACTTCGCCTGAAGGCGACCAGGACAGGTGAGGCCACCCATGAGTGGCACCTAGGGCGCCGTTTCTCGCACGTGCATATTTTTCTGCGCAGCAGTTCATCCCCCTAATGTATATTTTTCTTTTCCCTCCCCTTCTTTTAGCAGTCACCCCGCGGTGCTCACCGAGTGCAACTCCAGCAAATCTGATGAAGACAGTAACAACACACATGCCAGTGGGGACTTGACGGGGATACCAGAAGGATGCTTTAAGGAGTCAGATCAGAGCAGTGAAGACGGGGGGGAGGTGCCCTCCGCCACGACCCCCGCAAGGTATGGCCAGGAAAGCTGCCAGGAAAGCAGTCAGGGAAAATTCCAGGAAAACTGCCATGAAAACAGCCAGGGAAAGTGTCAGGATAGCTGTCAGGACAGCTTCCAACCCACCGTAACGTTGAGCAGTTCCGTGGGTGTGCCTCCCGACCCACAGGAATGCACCAAAAAAATGTTAAGAGGAGAAAAAAACTCGTGCAAAAACAACTTAAACGAAAATGTAACAACAGCATCAATCGATAAACCAGTCCCCAACAAAAATAACTTCCGCCAGGACTTCCTGAATTTTTACCACACCTTGATAGGTAAAGGCTTTAACAGATCCAAGGCGGACCAGAAGGAAGCAGAGGACAAGTTCTATGGAAGGGGAGAAAAGGAATGCAAAGAAAAAGATAAACATGATCCCAAGGTAAAGTCGACTTTGCCTGATGACTGCTTCGTAAAAGATAAAGAGATTTCTCAAAACCCATTAAGTGTTGCGAAGGAAGAAAGTAGGTTTCCAAATGAAGTTACTGAATCGGAGGAGGAATATGACAAGACGACGTGGGGGATGGAGAAACATCACCTGATCATGCGAAACGGCGGCAGCATCAGCCTTTTAGGCGGCCTGGACGGTCTGGACAGCATCAACAGTGTTAGAAACTTCGACGGTGTTAACACTATGAGCACCACGGACAGCGTGAGCGGTGTAAGCAGAGACGTCAGTGGGCCGAGCGCCAAAAGCGGAAGCAGTAGTAGTAGCGACGGAAAAAGCGGCGGAGGTAGCAATGGAAGTAGCAGCCCCAACGTCGACAGTAGCATCCTAAACGTGGACGACAGCGGCGTGAACCTTGGAGGAGGCAGCCCCAGCATGGGTAGCTCCCTAAGCCTAGACAGCATCACCCCCAACATGGGTAGCTCCCTGAGTCTGGACAGCATTAGCCCCAGTATTGGTATCACCCTGAGCCTGGATAGCAGCACATCCAGCATCGGTAGCACCATGAGTGTGGGCAACATCAGTACGAGTAGCTCGGACAGCGGGAGTAGGACGTACCACGACAAAATGCTGACTCATCTATTTAGCTTGGCCATTCTCTTCTACAGCAACAAGACCTACTTCGAAGAAATGGCCAAGAAACTACCCGAAAATTACTACCTCAGCTACAAAGAATTGCAGCAAAACATGAACCGAAAATATGAAAATAACTTCACCGAGATCTATGAAGATTTTTATGCACTTGAAAAAAAAAAAAATCCAATTGAGGAAAAAGGAATTGAGAAATATTACTACGCCTTTAACCGTTTGGTCTACACGTTGCTCTTGTTCCTTTATGGAATTCTACAGAAGGAGGATGCTCTACATCTAAGCTTTGAATCATTACCTCTAGAATATCGATTGCGAAGGCAGGAACTAATGGAGGCGATTACCAAATCAACTCCAAGTGATATGAATGATATTTATTTTACAACGTATAAGTTTTTCGACTCCATGTGTACCTGTCTGGATTTATCTTCCTGTTTTAATTTCAACTATCTTGGCAAGAAGATATTTAACAATCTGGACCAAAAGGGAAACCCCCAAAGAAAAATCACTTTGGAAGTGAAAAAAATAAATGAATACATGACGAACATACACAGCGATATAGTCGAGTACATAACGGATTTAAATTCCTATTTCAAAGAATTTGTTGATTATGCCACTCGGGAAAATCTCTTTTGCGAACCTGTTTCCTATTGCTACTCTCTCTTTTTGGACTACTACCTATCGACGATGGACCAACTAATGGATCATCTGAACATTCATTTGAGATACCCTGTAAACAAAGAATCACAAGAAAATCTCAGCCATATATACAAAGAAATTAAAACGCATACAGATAATTTGGGGTGCACTATGCGATCTTTTTACTTTAAGAATAGTATTAAATCCGACCCTGAGTTGTCCATCAGTTCTTTTTTCACAGATTCTAAGTTTAGGTTTCTCCTTGCAGATAAGTACGTCAGCAAGAAGTACTCCGATTTTATCGCCCTCATGTTAAGCATCATTGATTACCTCCGTGTCCTCGTCGCTTCCCTCACTTCCCTTGTCACTCTGCAAACGGTGCACGCCCTTCTGCTGGACACCGAAAATGAGAACATCAAATACGTCGACGCCATGAAGGCTCTGAGGTACCTCACCAAGTACCTCTCGGACAAAAACTCCATTTTCGCCGCCCCCGGAAGGAGAAGTACTAGCGGGCAGAAGCACGAAGAGAAAGGAACAGAAGAGGAAGGGAAGAAAAAAGAAGGGAAGGGAAAAGAAGAGAAGGGAAAAGAAGAGAAGGGAAGAGAAAACAAGACAAAGGAAGCAAAACTAAACCAAACCAAACTGAAGCCAACTGAACCAATCTAAACCGAACCAAACCAAACTGAACCAAACTAAACTGAACCAATCGAAACGCTGAGTTGAACGCTTAGCGGAACGTCCCCGGGCAGTGCCCAGGGAGGTTGCCCCTTTTAACCGAACGGGATGTGCAAACTGCGCCACATGATGCCCCATGGGGCTTGGCTTCTTACCGGAACTGGTGAGTCCTCCCATTTGATCGGGCGGGGCTCGACGTGGGTCAGAAGTGGTATGTCAGTGTGTGATATATATACTTTTGCAGATGTGTGTTTGCCTAGTTAGCCGAACCCCTCCGAAAGTCATCACGGCGGACAGTGCAGCCCAGCTGAAGCAAGAAAACGCCATTTGGGGATTTGTGCGACTCCAGGTTTCTACCCAAATGCCTGGCGAAGAGGAACCTTAATTGAGCGAATGGGTCATTTGGGCTAGGGACGGCTCAGAGGAGGAACAGAAGAGGAATAAAGGGGATCCCTAGTGGGCACCCATAACGGAGGTGGCCAATCGCGGAACCCGACAAAAGAGACGCTACACATGTATACACTCACTCATCGACGTGGCCATCCCGACCCATGGGTATAACAAAACGCGCGAACCATCTCAGCATCATATAAACAGCGCCAAGATCAACAGCCCCCACCGCTTACCCCCCAAAAAATATCATTTTCTAATTTCTCGTGAGGAAGTTTTACATTTACATGGAGATGGACGTCCATCGAAGCGTGAGCGCTCTCATGAAGCCAACACCACATTACGTACAAGTACCCCCCGCGACCATTTAGACAAACTAAACCTCGCACGTGCGTGTAAAGGGCTTATGAACTCAAGTCTTTCCCAGTTTATTTTCAGAACGCCTGTTTTGTGTACATGTGTGTACGCGCTCATTCGATGCACATATGTTCCTACGTATGTATAAACACTGTTCATTTTGTAAAAGCAATTTTGTCTATACATATTTTTTCCCCCATTTTGTTTATATGACTTCTTTATGTTTTTTTGTTTTTTGTTTTTTTTTTTTCATGTATGTGTAGTTACTTTTGTAGCAATTCCTAAATCACGTGTATGTGGGCACATAAATACACATTTGTATTATGGGTCCATAGCTGTGCCTATTTTTTTTTTTTTTTTTTTTTTTAAATCACCGCGCGCTGCTTTTAAAGGGTAGAAGATGGAGGAGAAAAAAAAAAAGACAAAAAATGAAGGCAAAAAAAGAGGCAAAACGAGCCCACTCCCTTCTTCTCCTCATACTTACCTAAACGAACAATTCACTTTTTTTCATTTTTAAAACAATTTTTGCGATTGCCAGGGTGGTTAGCGGTCTGGTATGGAGGTCCCCCTATTGTTGTCATATCTCTGCACGCGTCGAGGTTCCGCTTTTTTTTTTGCGACCGTTGAATTGTGCCACCACCACCCCTGCATGCGTGCGCAAGACTCTTTCGTAGCCACAGCGACGCACTTTGGTGTTAACATCAAAACGGAGGGGAAAAGAAGACCCTATCCTCTCGTTAAACATGGGTCCATGGAGTACAAATCGTGTGAAGCGAAATTTGAAACATTTTTTTTAATACACAAAGGGGGGCGAAAAATGTGACATCCTGTGTCACTCCACCGGCTTATGCTACGTCAAACGCGACCTTACAATAATTCGCTTCTTCCATTCATAAGTACGAATATAATGAGGACCTGCTGGAACAGCCGGAGGGAGAGCAACATAAATTTGGCCCCACTGCTAAAATGACTTGTCTGCAAAATAAAACTCAGGTCTCTTTTTCATTTCTCATGCATCATGAACTTCTTTTGTGGCCTCTTCAAAATATTTTTTTTTCGATTTCCCTAACAGAAATAAAAATGGATGGTGGAGAGGATGAGGGGGCGACGGAGGAAAGCATACCCGTCGTGATTTTGGACCCGGGGTCCTGGTAAGCACGAAGGGAAAAACAAATGGATCACTAGACTGGTGCAGATCCCTAAGCGCCGAAAAAGACAACAAAAAAACAGCACCATAATATTTACCCCATTTTAGTGGCCCCAGTACTTAAAAATTAGCTGACCCGATCGTCCCTTAAAAATGTGTCCACCCGCCTATTTAGCCACTTGCCCACATCTATTTGTTCCCGTAGGACGATCAAAATGGGATTCGTCACGGAGGAAATGCCCCCTCTGCAAATCCCTTGCTTATATGTAGAGTAGGATTTGGTCAAGCACCCCGTGTGTGAGCAGGGGTATACACACACATATGTATATTTTCATTTTATTATTATTTTTTTTTTTCTTCTCTTTGCAGGAAAGTTTTTTCCAATTCGAGGGAGATTAAGGTAGGGAGAGAGGGACCTTCATCCGATAAATGATCCACGTCGTGCAGCCTCCAAAGATGGGAGGCGTGACATCGTCATTGGGATCCACGCGAGCCAATGTGTGGGCATACACATTCGCATTATCACGAGTGTACATCTTCACGCATGCGCGTAATGGGCTCGCTCCACCACACAGTTCGGACTCGAGGCAGTCGAAGAGTACACCCGAGCTAAATACGAAACAGCCGAAGTGGAAGGCGAGGAAGGTACCACCCCTAATGAAATCATTACTACGTGGAGATGGGAAAAAAAAAAAAGATGAGAGAAAGGAGAAAAAGATTGATCGGTCTCCAATAAACGAATGGACACACACGTATAATATAGACCTAACCATTTTCAGTGCCTCTTCGACACCTCTGCACACGTTCCCCCCGAATTTAACCCCCTATCCAGGCGACGAATTGCTAAATGTGAAGATGACGTTTTCTGACCCTCGGCATCCCTTGAGCACGAACGACTTCACAGATTTGTTCCAAGTGTACAACTACCTGGTGAAGGTAACGGAAAAAGGGGGGTGCTCCAAACGGGAACGCATTCACATTCCCACATATATACAAACAGACATGCACACACTTATATGTATGCGTTCTCTAGGTGGACATTCCCCCCAACCGCTTCGCCCGCACAATTTTAACCCCTTTCCTCCCTATCTCGTCCTACAAAACAGAGACTAAACATAAGAACAGAGGACTACAACTTACTCGTCGCCATTCCCGAAAAAGTGGAAAAGTTGTTCATAAGTAATATGCTCAACTGGGCATTCAAGACTCATCAATTCGCATCGATATCTTTTATTTACAACTCTCTCGCGGCGTCCTACTACTACGGACTGAAAACAGGTTCTCAAAAAAGGGGAAAGCTGAGTTGTGCCTTCTCATCTGTTACGGGGATGCTCCGATTTGATGGCACCTAATTCTATTAAAATTTGCACATCGAATGATCATCTGCTCAACTGGATTCCTCTTCCGTTTTATCTCCCCCATCCGCGAAGCCCTCGTTGTGGACTTAGGCGAAACCGCAAGCAGAGTATCCCCCGTCGCGGAAAATCACGGGGTTTTCCTGGATAGCGCGAAGAACTGCGAAATAGGAGGCCACCTAATAACTAAATACATTTCCAATTTTGTCAAAGTAAAGGATAGGCACGTTGACTATACCCTTGTGCAAAATTATAAAGAGTTAAACAGTTACATAAGTCTAGACATTGACCGGAGCATAAAAATGAACAGCGATTGTAATGGCTTGTTGAAACCTTATAGAATTCCATACAGTAATATTTACATAGACCCCAAGGCTGAAGTGTTAAGCAACGAAATTTATTTTCAGCCTGAGTTTTTAGCGCACTTACCTGGATATTACTACAAACAAAACCTAGTGCCATTAAGTCAGCTAATTTTCGAGTGTGTATGTTCTTGTCCAATGGATTTACGAAAACAATTGCTGAACAACATTGTCCTCGTTGGCGGTGTATCAGATTGTGTCAACATGCACGAACGGTTACATAAAGAGCTGGTCAATATCTTGCGGCTTAAAAATTACAGTGAAAATACAAAAGTGCACGTAAAAAATGAATGCATGTCTAACATAGCCGCTTACCTAGGCTGCAGAAAGTACGGGAAAGCCATTTACCACAATAGGAATAAATGGGTTACGCGGGAGGATTACTTCGCGACGGCTAACGCGAAGGTGATACATAGGCTTTTGATGTGGGCTAACGTTTTGTAGTGGCCTTCGAAGTGTCTGCCCTCGCTTGGGGAGGTGGGCACATGGGAGGCGCCATACACTCATTTTGTTAAAATGCTGTTACTGTTTTTTTTGGCGTCTTGTTATGCTACCATTTTTTTTTTCCCATATTGGTAGCTTGTTCAGGTAAAAAGTTACATTTTTTTCTGTTTTTTTCTCCAAATGGTTAGCTTTGTTAAGGCAAAAATTGTTTCTTTTCTTTCTTTTTTTTTTTTTTCCAGCTAGCTAAAAACATAACACCTTTCGCAAAATTGAATGGCGGTTTTGCGCAAATAGTGACGCGAAAATTGCATCTTTATAGTTTTCTGTTTTTCTGTTGTTTTTCAAAATGTTGACACATGCTGAGAATGCCATGTGAAGATAAAGGCTTTATTCAGCACAAGAGGATAAAACTGCGGTGCACAGGGGGGGTTACGTAAATATAAATCTAAATATATATGCATGTGGCATACGTTTCACAGATGGATAAGTGAACGGGGTTGGGCGAAACATGCATGCACATTGTTGTGCACACAGCAGCGCACAAAAAAAAGTTTACCCCCAATTGTGCACGCCCCCCGATGACCACTCGCGGGCCCATGCAGAATCATAAAAAGAAGATGGAGTCACTCTTGTAAAACTTGTTCAAGCCGTTCGTCTTTACATTCAAATCCAAGTTGTATTTTTTCATGACGTCGATATAGGCCCGATACCTGCGATAATCCTGGTTGCTCTCTCTTTTTTTCAAGACATCAAGCTTTTCACATTTGGACGTGGCTCTATTTTCAAGCGGCAATTTCTGCTTAAAAATGTAGGCAATTTTTCTGTTGATTGCTTCCGACCCATCCGGAAGCACTAAATTGTTGTACTCATTTAGCTCAGGTTTTATGTATCCGAACTGTTCCAGGACTTCATATATGGTGTCATAGTTGATATTTTTGCTCAGTTCTTCCTCCTTCACTTTGTAGTCATCGCTGCTGTTGTCGCTTTCGCTTTTGTATTCATTATCGAGTTGGGGTTTGGCTTCCTCCGCGTTGGACGGGCGTACGTCTGAACGATCTTCCCGCGCCGTCTGAACACAACCCGTTGTGGGATGTTCTTCCCGCTGCTTCTGCTGCGCCTCCTCTTCCACGCTTCTCTCCGAGCTGCGGTGACACTTGGACTCTATTTGGTTGTTCCTCTTCTTTTGGAGTAAGCACAGAAGCAACTCCTTATCCTCCTTATTAGTAATGTACCTATTTAACAGGTCAACGTACGACTTTGAGAAATCGTAATATTTTTGAATAAAAATAAAAAACTCTGAATGCAGTTTGGTGTGACTCTTACAGATCATATGCGACTGTAACGATTTGACGCACTTGGAATGGCGAAAGCAGTAGACACATATGTTCTCTTCGTATATTTTCTTCCCTATGGTCAGAAGAACCTTCTTCAAATTGGTAACGTACTTCAAATCAGGGATGTAAAAAGTATAATTATCATTCATGTGTTTTATATTTTCTTCTACTGAATTAAAAATTCTGTTGTCGAAGAAGCAGACCAAGGGGTTGTCATACTTTACATTTTTGGTCATTAAAACATCTTCCTTCGTTGCGTATTTAATTTTTTGCGCTTCACAATTGTTGCTCGTGTAGCTGCTTCCGTTGTTCGCCTTCTTACGGCTGCACAGTTCTGCGTGGTTTTTTTTCTCCTTTTTTTTCTTCCCGTTGCTGTGCTTCTTGTGCGCGCAGTGGTTGCTGCTAGGGGGGTCTCCACTAAGGGGGTTGTTGCCGCAGGCGTGGTTCTCCCCTTTGGTCAAGTTGTGCACCTTCTCGTTAAAGGTCACTTCGTTGACGGCCTTCAAATTCAGCAGCTTCCTCTTCAAATTGTACTTGTGCCACTCGGACTTGAAGTGGTACCGAAAGAAGGAGTAATTATATATCTGTATATTGCATGTGTAACAGTTATACGTTTTTTTATTCAAGTCACTATTCTCGATGTAAATATTCACTTGGTCCTTATGATACATGTTGATCGTGGAGTTGCTACTCTTGTTGATGTATTCCTGCACAATTACGTCTTCCTTCTTTATATTGTAAATGTTTTTTATGTCCATTGGTTTGTTCCCTGCCCGATTTTCTTCCATGTGGACTACTTTGGGGTGAACGTCCTCCATTTTAGCTCTTTGGAAAGGAGATGAATAAGAATGGGTGTGGTGAGAAAGGGGCGGTCGCTTTTTGCCTAGCACTGGTTTGGTTAGCATGGGTGTGTTAACTTCTCCGTGCATACTCTTGCGCATGTGCGATGGTGTCTGTTTAGGTTCCCCCGCTGAACTCCTTTGCGCTGACTTCACTGGGTAAAATATTCCTGTGCGCTGTGCCCTGTGACCTTCCGGTGGACTAAATGCTTCTTTCCTGACAAGCAACTTTCTCCGCGTCCAAGTTGCTTTCCCGGTTGAGCTATTTTGGTTGCTCTTCGCACTTGTCTTCTTCGCGATGATGTGTATAGGGGGGTGCCAGGGGGGAGGCGACGCAATGCAATACGCACAGCAGTGACGTACAATCCGCGCAGTAGTGACGTGCGACCTGTGCAGTTGTGACATACGAACAAAGAAACCGCTCTGAGTGCACCACTTCACATGCAGATGTTTCCCACACGAAGATGATCGCGCTTCAAACGGACGAAGCCGCGCTAACTCTGCAAAACAGTGCCCCTCAGTGTGTCTTCAGAGGAATACTGGTTATTCCTCCCACCACCATGTCGAATGCGCCTTCCCAAAGTGAACAATTCGATTCGGTAACGAAAATGCTCCGCTCCGTTTTTTAAAAAAAAAAAAAAAATATTCTTTGAAAATGGAGCGATACTAAATACGTATAAACAATGTTTTAATCATTATATTGTATAAAGCGGTTTTTCTCTTCCCAGGAGACGTGGATGCGCAGCAGGTGCAGAAGCGAAGCGAATGGAGCAGAAGGGGGGATGAAACTGTGCCAACAGAAAGCGAAGTGATGCAATGATATATGAGTGGACGCCGCGGTGTAAAGGCGCTTTTAAAAAAGAACATACTTTTTAAAGGGACCAGTACGCAGCTCGTCAACCCTATAGGATAAAAGTGCCACGGAATGCGAAAAAGGGCAATTATAAAAAAAAGGAAAAGAAAAATATATATTTATATATATATAATGACTCCACCTTGCTGTTTCTGTTCTTTCTTCGGGGGAGGGCCAAATCAACGCTCCAACGTGAACATTAAGCCAAGCGTACTTCTACGGCAAAATGGTATGCACGTTACGTACATGCGCGTTTGTACTTTCGTCGACCGCGCGAAAGGTAAGGAATATCCCTTCGCCGCCAGCATTTGCTGTGCTTCTTCTCCGGTGGCATATATGCCTCTGCTGCTGCCTACGGTGCGTCGTATTTTTTTATTTTCATTTTTTCATGCAAAAAAGTGTTATATCCATTTTTGTGATGATTATTGGTATGCATGGAGTAAAAACGAAAAATTATAAGGACATTTCGCCGTAATTCGTTCGAATGGAATCTTGGACACATATCTGCAATTGTACTCGCTAGTAAAGAGGAATTTTATAAAATTTTTTGAGGGACATTGCACAAGAGGGAAAAAAAAAAAAAACGTAACTTTCTCGCTTTTTCATTTGATGCCTTGTGGCAAAAAAACTTAACGTGATGAAAAAGGCTATGTGATTTACAAAACGTACTGTGAGGATGTACCTTTTTGTGAAAGCATGACCAACCTTTCAACTGCTTTATTTTTTGTTGCCGATATAAGGGGAAAAAGACCACCTCCTCACGAATGGAGTGAAAACCAAATTGTTTTTGCCGCCAAATAACGCCGCAAGTGCCAACCTGGCGAGGGGGAAACATAAACGCATGACGCCGGACTCCATGTGAATATGTAAATATGTGACTATAGGATTATATATACCTATGCCATAAAAATGTGATTCGCTTTTTGTCTTGTCCCATTTAACCATTCGAAACGGCATCATAACACCACCAGCGGATGGGGGTGACCGTCAACCGGTGGGTGAAATACTCGCAATGTAAATTTCGAAAAGGGTAAAATAAAGTCACCAAAAAGTGTATGTTCATTAAAAGGACAAAATCGGGAGATAAAATTCACCTCGTGCAAACGCTGTCTCAGAGGGAGAAACACCATTTCAACCACTTATACACCCTCTTGGGGGAAAGGACCAAAAAAATAAATGACACGTAATTGAGGAAATTTCAACCAATGTCATCCTCATAGCGAAAACTCTTTTGCCGATTGTTTTTCACCTCCGATCTGCGTTTCTTATAATTTATTGACTGCCTCTTTTCCCTATCCGTCGGTTTTAATACTCTTCGCTTTTCTTTCTGTAGGTGTGGTTTTTGGAAAAAAAAAAAATAAAAAAATAAAAAATAAAAATTGTGTGATTGGTTTGCCATGCCATTAGATAGAAGGGGGTGAACAAACGTGAAATATTCGCAAGGCATGCAGACCATTCACACAATTAGGAGCATCTTAAGTGCTCGAGAAAAAGAAAAGGAAAATGTGTGGCAAGACTTACCTCAATTTCGTGAGTAATAGCATCCTCCAGGTTGTCCCTGATGGAAGTAATTTTGTCGTACAGCAGCTCCCGTGCGTATATTCTGTTTTTTTGTAAACATCTGCGTGCCGGTGGAGGTGGCCAAAATGGAAAAAAATAAAAACACGTAAATATATAGATATATACGCGTACATACAGGTACATATTCGTCATAAACAACAGAAGCATAAAAAGAGATGGGAATAAATGGTTAAGACGGAGATGCAGCGCAGCCCGTCTGGAAATTCCAAAGGCCAATTATCAAAGTTGCTTTTGTTTATTTTTCCCGCTCTTTCCTTTTCCCCGTTCGCCATCCTAACCTGTGCTTGTGGCATTTGATTATTATTTTCTCCCCCGTCCCGCTGTCATATCTTATCATGACACAGTTATTCGTTTTGTTAACCTTCTGCCCGCCTTTTCCCGTCCCCTTGACGAAAGTCTCTTCGATGTCCTTTGGGAACACTCCTATGCCTTCTAACTTTTTTCTTATCAGTTCGAATCTGTTTTGGGATTGCCTGTTCAGGTGGAGGCACAGTCGGCTTGTGGGTTTAGTGCACTGTGTGAATTTCTGCTGAGCGCAAATGAAGCTTGGGTGCTGAAAGGGGTGGAGGAGGAGAGGGGACAAATGGGCAAAGGCCACATACGTATTGGTGTTAACCATCTTGTTGGCGGAACGACCCGAGGAAGGTCCTTCCCATTCGTGCAATCCAGTTCGAGTACCTTCACAATTTTTTCTTCCCACTGTATAGTGCTGACACGAGTAAGCAAGCTTAAGAGGACCAGGAGGAGGGTGCGACTGGGCGGCATTATAAATCTTTACCGCCGCGAGCCTTAGGTGCGATCGCCCTGAGGAGGGATCATCACCAAATGGAGGAAGAGCCACTTTATCAGAGACCACTCTGAATTATTTGTTCACACGGGGAGGAAATTCCTGTCCAGATGTATTCGAATTTGAGCATCCTCTCCCCAGGACGTGTTAATTTGCTCTTACTCGAATTGGTGGCCTTCCTTTTTTGTTGTACGCACCCCGTT
>NW_008481859.1:81216-125044 GCF_000524495.1 Plasmodium inui San Antonio 1 | reverse complement strand
GTGGGTATGCATGGATGGAAGTACGTATCTGCGTTTGAGTGTACGGGTGAAAGTGCGCGATCTGGTTTAAACACCCGATTGCACAGAGGCAGGGCCACTCGCGCCTGCACATGTATATACACTCCCCCGCATGTCGTTGCATGAAGAAAAGGGCAAGCAAATGGGGTAAGCAAAAGAGGAATAAGACATTTCTGTTCCGCTCCATTTCTTCTCTCGTTTCGCTCGCAAAAGGGAGATGGCTGAACAACGCTAGTTGGACGCTCCTGTGGATTCTTTCCCCCCCCCCCCCCCCCCCCCCCCCCCCCCCATTGACCGGTCCGAAGTGGACATTTCTTCAGTACGCTGTGTACATCCATGTTAATCGCGTGATAGTTGTCTATGCATGTGTGTGCATTTGTATGCGTTGTATGCAAGTGTAAGCTGTGTATGGAAGTGTATGCAACTGTATGCATTTATTTGCGTGTATGTGGTATGCACCTCTACGAACGGAGCAAATGCCCGAGGAGTGCCCGTGGGATGAGCGCGCACCCTGGTTGAGAAATGTAGACATAGATTCCACACCGGCGGCGCCACAGGCATTACTTCTCAACAAAGTGGACAATCGAAACAGCATCCGCCGTCCAACCAGCTAGCATTTTCACCCACAAACAGAAACATTTACACGGAAATATCCACACAGAGGAACACGCCCACACAAACACAGAGAGAAGCGCAAGCGAAAATGAATAGGAACGAAGAAATTCTTTCCAAGGCGACGCCTAACTTTATATACAAATTTTTCACCGAACCCAGCTCACAGGAAAGCATAGGCTGGTTAAACTCGCAGGTAACGTTAATATGTTTCAGTCAAATGAATGCTGGGGCCAATCAGATTTTTTTAAAAGTCATCGATGGAACCATCCCGCCGCAGTACTATGCCATTCTACACGTGGGGGCGGAGGAACGAGGCATCACCACTACCCCCCTCTCCTATGTAAAGAAATTGATAGCCATAGAAAATTTCTCCATCACAAATTACTATGGGAAGCTTTTCATACTAACAAAAAAGCTTAGAGTGGTTATGAGTGTAGACCACCTGGATATTGAGGACCTCTTTAGGAGGTACCAGCTGCAGAGTATTTCCTACCTGCTACTCAACACAAAAGGGGAAAACGGATCTAAGGATGGGGGCTCTGGAGCCGTCAGAAAATACAACGGAGAGGGGAAAGCCAAAATCAGCAACATTATTTCCCCCTATTCAAATGAACACGGAAATGAGGACAAAACGAGGGAATGTAATTATTACCCCCGTGGAGGGAGCGCAGCAGGAACAGAAGCACAATACAGTAATAATGTCATCCCCCCAGCTAGATATTCCAAATTGAGTGATCGCCAGGAAGGGGACACCAGAGCTGACAACTACGACAGGTGTCAACGGGTGTCGGGAGAAAATTTGATCAGGGAGCCGATGGCCAAGAATGGCACTGCTGCATATGGGGAGAGACAGCCCTATGTGGATAAATCCTCTTACGTGGAGAGGCCTCCGTATAGGGAATCGCTCGCCGGAAGGGACGCCCCACAAAACTACCACCCCGGCAGAATGACAGAAGATACGGGAAGGGGGAAGCAATTCCCTAAAAGATTGAGTGACCCCCCCCTCAACACGGCCAAGTTCGCGCATGGGGAGAGTTCCATCGGTCGTGATTATCTCCCGTACGGTGCAAACGAATTGGAAAGGAACCCCCACGAGGCCACATCTCTCTTGCACCAAAAGAACCCCATTTCGCAGAGGGAGGAGAGCCAGCCCTACAACAAACGAAACAACACCACAGTGTATGACCCGAACGGAGCAAACAGTGCAAATAGGGAAAATAGTGCTTATCGAAGGAACCATTACAGTAGCGGTAAGAGCAGGACGCAAAACATTGCAGGAGAGCTGAACAACAGCAGAAGCGGAAACAGTTACGACCCCGGAGTCGGACCCCTCATGGGCTCAAGCGTGTACAGAGAAGAACCTCCTTTGGAGGAAAACATTAGTAGAAGTCACCCCAAGCCGCACACGAGCAATCCGAAAGCCTATATGTACGAGGGGGAAATGGGGGAAGGACCAGCTGGGTCGGGAGCAGCCACCCCCGGGGAGTATAAGGGTCGATATGCCCTCACTGGGAATAACCCAGAGAGGGGGGGCCCCCCCGAACAGAGGAGCTATTACCAAAGTGGAAGAGGGAACAGCAACATGAGCAAGGGAGGAAGTGGAGCGCGTGACGACTATTACTACCCTCCCCGTGATGCAGAAGAGGGTGATAACTCCAGAAACGTGGATGATGAGGCTTATTACGGAAGGGCGGGGGCCCAACACAGGAATGGCATAGGAAGGGGAAACTCTCATGAGGCGGGCACGAAAATGGCTGCCGGGGGAAGAAATGGTCTGAATTACAACGGAGAGATGGCGAAGCTTAGTAGGAGCGAAGAGGCAATACAGGAGAGGTATGTCCCTTCTGAGGGGGTGACCAATGGAGGGGATTACCGTCCCAGGGGGGTGAGCAATTATGGCCCTTCTGGTATAGGAAGCGGGGGCTATGACAATAACGGAAGTGGCTACCGGGGAGAGGCGGAATCCATCAAGAAGGCGAGGAGGGAAAGTATGGGGAGTCTACAAGAGACGAAGGAAACACTAAACGACATGGAGGAGTATGCAGCAGACAGGAGGTGCGAGACCAAAAGCATTCTTAAAGAAAATACCTCCACTAGGAACAACAGGAAGTGTGCCCCATACCAGCAAAGTAACAATCCAGTAATGAAGATAAATGACGGCATTTTAATGCAAATAAATAAGCTGTCCCAATATTCATCCAAGTGGATAATCAAGGCGAGGGTTCAGTCCAAGGACAACGTGAGAAGGTTCTACTCAGGAAACAAAGAGGGGAAGGTATTTAATATCGAACTCTGTGATGAAGATGGAGAAATCAAAGCAAACTTTTTTGGAAAGGCAGTGGACAAATGGTATGATTACCTGCAAGTGGGAAAAATCTATAAAATTAGTAAAGGAAACATCAAGGCAGCCAACAAAAAATTCAACACACTAAAACATGACTGCGAGATTACGCTGGATGAAAATTCCATTATAGAGTTGTTGGAAGAAAATGATAACATCCCCAAATTTATTTACAACTTTGCATCTATAGATACGATAAAAAATATGAACACAGGTTCGCTAGTCGATGTAATAGGAGTGGTATTCACCTTCCAAGAAATGATGCAGGTACTGATCAAGAAGACAGGACAGTACAAAGAGAAGAGGGACTTAATTCTCATCGATGATAGCAACGAGACCATCAATGTAACTCTCTGGGGAGAACATGCCTTGAAAATTGAAGAAGGGTACCTAAGAGATAACAGCATAATCTCCTTTAAGTATTTAAAAGTTGCAGAGTGGCAGGGGAAAAAGCTGGAATCCCACCCTAAGACCAAGATTGACGTAAACCCAGAAATTGATAGAGCACACATGCTACAGAATTGGTGGAGTAGTAACAAAGAGAACCTTTACAGCTCGGTGAATGTAAACACGAATAGCTTCAACATCGAGTTGCAGAAAACCATTGAAGAAATTAAAAAGGATGTTAATTTGGCTAATGAAGATGCTTTATCAGGGAAAGGGATCGTTTTTACCACCTTCGGTTTTATTGATCATATTTATAACTCCATCCCGGTGTACTCCGCTTGTCCCGATTGCAATAAAAAAATGATTATCAACGTCGTGGAGGAGGAAGAAGACGACATTGATTCATCCCAAATGATGGACCAATCCATGTACTGTGCCAAGTGCAACAAAAATAACACCCCCATATATAACTACTACATAAATCTGAAAATTACAGACAGCACGGACTCCTTGAGGGCCTCTGCCTTTGCTGGGTGCGCTCGTACTATCATGAACGGCCTGTCCGCCGACGAGTTTATGGCCCTGAGGCAGGAGTACGTCACGGATGAGAATATCGAGAATTTCGACCTGATTGAGAAGGCAAAGCTGAAGGAGTTTTTTTTCCGCATCAAGGCATACATGACGTCCCACATGGATGAGCTGAAGAAGAACTACACCATCATCGAGATCATCCCGCTGAGCAAGCTGCTCGTGGAAAACTGCAGGTATTTGATCCGGTCCATCCGCAGCTTGACGGAGAAGCAGTGAGGAAGTGGTGGCAAAGTGGCGCCGAAGTAGCCTCGAAGTAGCGTCGAAGTGATGGCGAAGTGCCGTCCACCCGGTGGCTTACCCGACGTGGAAGCCAAAGTGCGACCCGTCGAGGAAAAGCCCCTTCCAACTGCACATGCCGGAACTGCGCCTCACGTGTCGCCTTCCCCCATATAGCTATACTGTACAGGTAGAGTTCCTCCATGGGCAGGCACTCTGTCCACGTGTATGAACACACATCCTTCCCTTTTTTTTCCGGCCCTTTCTTTGTGTTAAACTTTCGCCAACGCATCCAATTCGCTTTTTTTTTTTCCCCACCCACCCCCGGCATGGGCATGTACATTTACACACAATGTTCACCCTATGGGTATGATTTCGTTTGGGTAAAGAGGAGAAAAGAAATAAAAAAAATAAAATAGAATAAAATAAAATAATAATAATAAAATGTAAAACAGAGGGAACCTTTTCTTTAACACTTTTTTGTTTTATCCTCACTACTTTGCTCTTCTTCGCTATCTCTCTAATTTGAATTTTTTTTTTTTTTTTTCCTTTTTTTTAACTCAAACTGATGATACACTCCACTTTGATTACGTCTTTGATGTGCCACTCCGCAGTGGGACAGGCATACCAGACAGGCATACCAGACAGGCATACCAGACAGGCATACCAGACAGGCGGAATGGTTGCCATATGGAAAAAGCAAACTAACGGTGCTGTTTGAGGAGTGGCTTAATGCTGTTAGGAAGTGGAAGGGGTGGGCTTCCCTGCACGGGGGAGGACAAGGTAGAACAGCTTCTACGTGCTAATTGCTACGTCCAGCTTTTCGAAGGAGGGAAGGAATGCCTATATAATTGAGTAGCGTCGGCCCAAGCGGGGCACACCCTCGTCGATTGGCATCATTTTTAAGGGAGCGCGATTTTGTTGGCCAACCAGAAGGTAAAAACTTCAACCGATTATCCATTTGCTCACATCAGTGTACGTTAAGGCATGCATTGCTAGCAGGTGTGTCTCAATAGGGGGGGGAGCACTACCTGTTGCGGATCCTCCAAAGAACGGTACGAAGGAGTCCGCTGCAAGTTCCATGGGGGGAACAACAATACATGCATTGTGCGTAGCCAACCCCGTGTTCTGAATTCACTCCAGGAGAACAACGCGCGTGGGTTAAGTAACGACATATTGAGTTTTTCAAGTAGCCAAAATTACACACGAGGAAGTGTAACGAGTGAGAGCAAAAAAAAAGAAATTTGTTGACCTGCGAGGGAAGCATATCCTGCATGCAAAACGAGTGGTTTGAAGAGGAAGGCGAGCAAAAAGAAGGGGGGGAAATCGGAGATAATACGCAAGAAGGGGGGCGACACAGCGACGACAGAGTGGAGAAACTCCCCAATCCGTGCAAATACCAACGCGCAAGGCTGTCAGCGCGACGCAGGACCACACCCAACAGACATTCATATTTTCACGGAAAAGAAGAATGAGCCGAATAGGCCCGGAATTGTGGCTCCACTTGACCACCCCAAACTAGAGCCCCCCCCCAGCACCTTTTCCCCCCACCTACCAGTGTCCCCAAGATGCTCGATTACGTGAAGAAGTATATCTACTTCGAACTGCTGTTAATTTTGCGGGCGGTGAACTACTACATTCCGTTAGACAGGCGGTTGAATATCGCAGTGATATTTTACCTGACCCTTTTGGGGCTCATTTATTTGGCCTTTAAGTTTAGGTACCGTGGGGGTAACGGGTCGGGCGACGTCAGTTGGGCCTTCGCCGGGAAACACGTATGTATAGTGGGTAAGTTCGCGCGGACGATGGGGTGTGGATGGGCGGCATGATTGGGTTATACGTGTGTGGATAGGCGGCGTCAGTGGATTATACCTGTGTGGGTTGTACCTGTGTAAGCGGTGAATGCGCCAGTTGTATGTGTAACGGGTGCATGCTGAGTATGACCGCCTCAGGTGGCCCGCGTTCACCCCCCTCCAATGTCTTCTCCCCTCCAGGTGGGTCCGAAGGCCTGGGCCTCTCGCTGGCCAAGCGAATCATTCGGGAAAAGCCACATACCCTAACCATCATGTCGAGGAACCCCACGAAGCTGCGCACAGCAAAGGAAGTTTTAATGCAAGAAGTTAGCATACAAGAGAAGTCTTACAAGGATCTCCTCCAAATAAACATAGTCAAATGCGACATCGGCATGAAGGAATCCATCAATGAGGCCTTCCAAAATGTCCAAACCAATAGCGGTATAGATAAAGTGAAGGACCAAGGGGGAGACAAATCGATGGGGAGTAGCCAAAGGAGGAATAACCCCCCAAACTCTGAGCAGACAAAAGATCAAACGCTAAACGATGTGGATGTCCTCATCTGCAACGCTGCCTATGTGTGTACAGAAGAAAATAGTAAGCTTCAAATGTACGATTTGCTATACACAGTAAACACAAATATTCATGGCAACATTGATATCATCTCGAGAGTGATTACCAACATGAAAAAGAAAAGAGAAGGATTGATTTTGTTTGTTAATTCGGAAGGAGCGCTTTATCCTGTTTATGGTTATTCCTATTATTTAATGAGCAAGACTTGTATGTGGACATACACCTACATTTTGGACCAGGAGTTAAAATACTACAATATTCATTTTGCAAATGCCTTTCTTCCATCCATTGAAACGCCTGGCTATGCACAGGAGAATTTAAAAAAACCCTTTGTCACAAAACGGATTGAAGACTTAACCACCACGGTGGATTCAGATTATGCGGCTGATAAAGTAGTTCGCAAAATTAAGGAGGGGAGGAAATTCCTAACGCTGGATCTTAACGGCTTCATGTTGTCTGTTTTGCACAGTGGGTACAGGAATCCGGAGTCCTACTTTGATTACTTAGTTTGCGTCTCCTTCTGTGGCGTCTTCGTCTTTGTGTCTTCCCTCTACAAGCTCTACATGGAGCACATTATCCGGAGGAACGTCTTCCACTCAGTGGAGGCGGTACCCTCTGGGGGGTACCCTACCCGGGTCTTTCCCCCCTCAATTTGACTGCCCAATTCGGGTCACTTTTACGGACATATTCCTTCGTAGATTCGTTAATCTTGCATTATTTTTTTTTTTTTCACCACAGTATATATGTTATCATGTGACTCATTTATTTTCACCTGGGCAAGCACTCGCATGGGTCCTTTTTTCCATACGTATCGCCGTGCTACTCCATGTCGGCATTTCTCACGCCGCTTTCTCCACCGAAGACGTCGCATTGGGAGGGTCCCTTCCTCTTTAAAAGGAAGACTGTTTCGCCGTTTGTTACTTCGCGTGGGTGTTTTTAAAAAGCAGTAGGAATGGGCACGGGCGCAGGTATACGCAGGTATGCGCAGACATACACATATACATACGTATACACATATAAAGGCATGTTCATGTGGACATGTACGTGTGCGCGCCACGAACGAGCGCAACGGTGGCACATTTGAGGGGGGTGGAGGGGTTAAAAACAAAAATGGGAGAGGGCGGCTTCCCAAAGAAAGCAAAGGTGAAGCCTAACTTTTGGGCCTCAACTTGTCTGATATCCATTTCTTGGCACAGGAAAAGGTGGAGGAGGAATTTCTCCCTCTGGCTTCCGTCCCGCCCGGCTGGTACGAATCCGCCGACTGGTACGTATCGGCCGAGTGGTTACTACCATTGATTGTGTTATCATGGTGGCCACCAGAAGAGTTGATCTTTTCCGCTGTGTCGTCCATCTTATAGGACGAGTTCCCTGCCTTGTTCGTGTTCATATTGGTACTGGTCGTGGTGGACTGGTCGAAGCTGCTCGTATGCCTTGCAGAGCCGTCCCCACTGGAGTGCGCCGTATTCATATTGTTGTGTAGTCGTGTGTCTTTGTTCACCTCTCCGTGTGCTTCTCCACGGTGGGCCTGCTCACCTTGCCTTGTCGATTTCGGAGGGGGCGGCGGAATAGGAACGTTCGAATCGTTGCAATCGTTGGAGTGATTTGAGTCGTTCTTGCCCTCCCAGTTGTTGACGTTGTTCTTCTTTTTCTGCGAGATTGGTGGCGGTTCCGGGATGTGATTCTCCGCCCCCTTCGCGGCTCCTGCTTCCCGGGAGATGCGCACACTGCCACTGCTGATATTGCTCCCAGTGCTGCTACTGTTTCCACAGCTGCCGCTACCACCGCCGCTGTTACCCAGGTTGGCCTTCTCCGCGGCGTCGTCCCTGCCCTGGTTTAGCTCAATTCGATTGAACTCCTCAATCAGCTCGACCTGCCTGGGGGTCAACCTGTCTGGGATCTTCAAACTAAATTTTACTATCAAGTCGCCATTCGTATGAGAGTCAACCTTGCAAGGACCTTTCCCTTTAAGTATTCTCTCCGAATTGGGATAAGTCTTAGGTCTGATGAGGAGATCCATATCTCCATTAAGCGTGGGAACCTTAATCACTCCGCCGAGTAGGCACTGCTTCATGGTTAAGGGGACCTCCACATGTATATTGTCATCGACCCATTTGAAGATCTTATGAGGTTCGATATTTATCGTGACAAACAGGTGACCATTTTTCCCACCTCTATAACCTGAGTGTCCCTGATTTGGTATCCTCATTTGCATTCCTTTCTTAATCCCCGGAGGGATATCTAGGGTAATATTTTTCGTTTGGAATTTCACTCCGCTTCCAGAGCATTGCTTACAAGGGTTATTAATAATCTGTCCATTGCCTGAGCAATTTCTACAGGGGACTCCAATGATGATTGGCCCCCTCTCAATTCTTTGGATGCCCGACCCGTTACACACTTTACAGATAGTTAAGTTCGTCCCTGGTTTTTTTCCCGAGCCGTTACAGCTATTACAGGACACTTTGACGTTCAGACGGATGTTTTTTTCACACCCTTTTATTGCCTCCATAAATTTGAGAGTAATTTCTGTTTGGATATCTTCTCCCCTGGTGGACGTAGTCTTCGATCCAGCCATGTTGCTAAACATCTCGGCAAAATCAGTAAACATGAATGAGGCATCTCCAAAGCCGGAAAAGGCTCCTTCGAAGTTAGAAGCAGATCCAGAAGAGGCATGTCCATCGTAATTCATATCATCTGTCATTCCTGTTTTGTCGTAAAATTCTTTCTTCTTCGGATCGGATAGAAGTTCGTATGCTGCCGTTATGGAGGCCATTTTCTGCTTTGCATCTGGGGAGGGATTAATATCTGGGTGATACTTCTTGGCCAGCAAGCGAAACTGCTTCTTAATTTCATTCGTCGTGGCGTTTCGGGACAACCCCAGCACGGTGTAGGGGTCTTGGTTGAAGCATCTCCTCGAGATGTTTATGTTCCTCCTGGCGAGGTGCCATGGGATGGCCTCGCACCCCCTGCCAGTGCCACCGCTTCCAATTCCGCCTCCTATGCCACTTCCAATGCCGCTTCCGACGCCGCTGCCACCCCTGAGCACCTGCGTGAATAGGGTCCGCTCGAGCAGCAACTTCTCATTCCACGCCTTCCTGAGGATTCGCAGCGGGCCTACCATCTTGGCATCATGTCAGGGGGGCGAAATGGGGCCAACGGGGTGGCACTGTATTGTCAACGGAGGGAAACCTGCCGGGGATCTTCCAAACGTGTGTACTGCAAATGGCGCGGCGTGGTCACTGCTATATCTTTACATTCGCGCCAGCCTAAGTGATACTCCCACGAAGCGTTGCTCAAAATGGAGGGCTGGCGCTGCTACACAGGGGAAGAGGAAGTTCTCCGAACGGAAGTCCCAATTGTGCTATCTCGTTTCGATTGAATGAACTGCTACAAGGCGGGGCGCACCTATGTGTTGACCTCCGAGCAGAGGAGTGATTTTCTTTTTTCCTCAAAAATGGGGGGGACACATATACTCAGGAAAAAATAGCTACCACTTGTTGAAGCGCGGAAAAGGGAGGTCGCAGGGGTTCCTAGCAGATGTGGATCGGCAATCCATTTTTTCGCGAAAGCTGCGCCAAAAGGGGGCATCAAAGAAGGGAGAAGCAGAAAGGGGGAAGGAAAAAAGGGAAAGCAAAAAGGAGCATGCAAAAAGGACCAAGCAGAAAGGAGGCCATCCCCTTATGACGAAATATAACCATATGGAATTCACCAAATGGGAAAAGAAAAAAAAAAAAAAAAAAAAGTTTTTCTCCCCTTCCGCGTATGTATATCCAGTATACACGCTTCGCACCACCCGCATGGCGCTTAACTGTGCCCTACACCATTTTGTACTTCGCGTTGTACCGTAAGCCCAGTGAAGATGCAGAAAAAAAGGAACCAGCCACGCGGCGCCCGTATGGAAATACATGGGGTCATAACTTTTTACGGGTAAATGCTGCCAGGTGAAGGACACTCTCTTTAACGTATGAAGCGCTGCATCTTTCGGAGCATGGCGAATCGTTTCTACCATTTTTTTTTTGCCTATTTTTCTTACGTTATTCTACAAATGGCGGAACCACTTCTCCGTCCTGCTAGCTAGCCAACCGAACCCACGTTGTTACATCCCCGATTGGTGTCAAAGTAGGGCGTAAGAGGGGGAAGAAACAAAATATGGACTTCCTGAGCGGAACAGGCGAGACGGACCATCATCCAAGGAGTAAAACCATCTTTGACTGAGCCATTCAGTGTTGCGTTTTCTATCTCAGAGCGGTGGGGAAACGTGGTATGTGGGTGCTTGCTTTCTTCGCATGTGTTTAATCCTATACAGCATGTGACCTGGTGCACTCTTTTAAAATTAGCCTAAATGGATACAAAAATGTAACTTTAAGGATGAACTGCCCCTAATCATTCGCCTTTCCACTGTGCTATTTTGTTTTATTTTCTTTTTTTTCTTCCTTTTTGTAAGAATTTCCCTTGCGAGGTGCACGTCCTCTTTGTTTCTCCGTCAAGAAAGAGCTTTATTACCTCCTTGGGGTAAAAAAGGGTCCCAACTTTGTTCCGTCCCTCCATTCGTATCAGCGACTCATCTGTGGAGAGACGCAATTGGGCATTTTCTTCCCAATTTGAGCATACCCGTGTGGGCGCGTTGAAACGGGGAACTTGAAGCGGGGCTTCCAGACGCGCCCCTCATGGGAGACAGCCGAATGGAGGTCCTGCCAGCTGGGTTTTCGGATTTTCGAGACCGGGCCTACTGGAATAGCTTCTTTCAATTTTTCGACAAGAAAAATTTCGAGTGGTATGGCAATTACGGCGATGTGCGGCACATCGTTTATCGGTGCATACGGGGGCGGCTGCGCTATTTCGCTGGGGGAAGCGGTGGTGAAGAGAGCGGCAAGCGGAACGGTCAACCGGATGGCGAAGGGGATGGCCAACTGAACGGTCAACCGGATATCCAACCGGATAGCCATCTCAACGGTCAACCAGATGGCCAATCGAACGATCAACCGCATAACCAACGAATTAACAAAAACTGCCTGCTCATAAACCTGGGGTGCGGGAACTCCCATCTGAGCTACGAACTCTTCCAAGACGGGTTCCGCAACATTGTAAATCTAGACTACTCAGATGTAGTGATCCAAAAAATGAAGCAAAAGTTCGGAGACAAAATGGATTTCATAAATATAGACATGAGCAATGCTGAGAAGTTTGATCATGTCCTATACAAATTGGAAGAAGAGTCAAAAAAGAAGAAAGTGGATTACAAAATATTTTTTGACAAAGCCTTCCTAGATGCATATATATCATGCGAAAGAAATGAGGAGGAAATCTGCAAAAGGAATGCCAAGAGTTACTTCTCCCTTGTCTTTAAGCACTTGAAGAAGGGAGACTTATTCATTGTTATCACCCTTGCCCAGTATTATATAATTAAGGAGGTTATTCGAAATGTGTACCACGAGGATATCATGTTGGAGGTGTTCCCCTTTTTTTTAAAACAGAATAGAAGCGACTTCAAGTACCACCCCTTCGTTTTCGCCTTCTATCGAACTGATAAGGGGGGCAAAAAGTTCCAGGCATATTTTATCAACCCAGAAATGGGGACCAGCAATGCCATTTCGTTGTGGAAGTTACCCAGTGAAATTAACGAGACGAGGGGAAATCTAAATCTTCACATTTTTAAAAAAGGGAAGAGAAGAGTCCTAGATATTTACAATACGAAGCTGAATAGGTGTGACTACAACGTGGTTGTTTATGACTCATGCCTGGAGCGCGCCACTTACAACACGGTCGTTGTTGTTGTCCCGCTTGGCTACGAGTTTCACTCGCTTTACTGCACTACGGAGGGGAACGAGGAGTTGGCTTCCAAGGCACGGACGAGGAGGCTCCTCCTGGTGATGAGGTCGAACTTTTTGGCCCCCTCCTGTCAAGATGGCGGGGTGAGCCAGCGAAGTGAAGTGTGCAGCCAGGCGGACCTTCCTCAGAGTGACAAACGGGAAAGCCCGGCGCCCGTCACTCAAAATAGGGAGAACCCCGACAATGTGCAGCATGGCGGGTACAGTCAGAGGGAGCAGAGTCGAAAAGAGGGCACCGCCGCGGCAAAAGTGAAGGCACATCAAATATACCCGCGCGAGAGCAACCAAGTGAGCGGCAACAGTCCGCTGAGAGGCCACAACCAACTGCACACCGAGCACTCAGTTAACGTCCTGCTGGAGTGCATCAAAAATGAGCTAACAAATATTTTGAACGAGGTGGGCCTTCCCAATTCGGACAACTTCCCCATCATGGTGTTAAACGAGAGCGTAAAGAACTGCAGAGTGATTGCGCAGAGGAAGTCGCACTACGCGTCTGGAATCATCATAAGGGACCTCCTCGTAACGGAGGAGTTTCTCGCCGAAAATTTTAACTCAGACGGGGCGCACGACAGGGGCTTCGAAAGTGGAAAGAGTAAAAAGCAGCGCAGCGGGGAAGGGGGCGGCAGAGAGGGGGACACTCAAGGGAGAGGCCAAAATGGAAGCCAAAATGGAAGCCCACAGGCAAACCAACAGCACAGTCAACACAACGTGAAGGAAACCCTTCGAGCCATCCTGAAGAACCAACAGGAGAGACGCTCCTACTTTGAAAAAAAAAAAATTTACAAAAGGCAAATGATATTTTCATACGACCCGTTAACAGTGCAGTCCGAGCTAATATACACTCTGGAAAGGGAGAAAAAAAAAAAAAGAAAAAAAAAAAAGGACAAAGTGGCGGACAAGATGGTGGACACCCCCCACTTCGAGTACATCGAATCGGCCAGCCAGTATCACATAAGCTTCTGCTGCAGTCTCTTCTTCGTGATAAGGGATAAGCACAGGGAGGCCCCTAACTTTTTCAACATTTGCATTTTGGGCGGAGGTACCAATGTCTTCTCAAACATACTCAAGTCCATTTTTGCCGATTTTAACTTGCACCTGGACATCGTCGAAATTGACGAGACGGTAAAATCTTTTTACTATCTTTTCTGTGATGAGCAGATGGAGGAAAATAAAAAGCACAGGACAAATTATATCATTAACGATTCGCACGATTATGTAAAGAATCATTCTCAGTCTCAATTTTACCATGCCATCTTTGTCGACATTAACAATGCGCAAAACTCCTACGTCAAAATCGATGGCTACAAGGTGTACGTCACTTGTCCGCACATACAATTTTTGGATGAAGAAAATGTGCGCAGTGTTAAGCGTCTTTTGAAGGACTATGGGGTGCTTGTAATTAATGTGTTGACACGGGATGGCACTGTGAGGAAACATATTCGCCTGTTCTTCAAGACGATCTTCGCGTCTGTCATTAGTATCCCCTCTGCAAATAAGGTGAGCGCGGTTTAAGAGGAAGTCACGCAGAGTGATAAAGGTGCATGTTAGCACTCCACCCTGGTATGCACTAGTGCCTATACTTATCTGTGCAGTACCCTGTGAACGTCCCTTTTATATGCAACACACTTCTTTTCTCCCCCCGCAGGAAATTAACGAGGTCTTGATCTGCAGCTCGGAGGATATAACCCCAGAAAGGGTTTCTGCCTTCCAAAGGAGTCTCATCAGAATGGTACGCCCTCCGTGAATCATCGCCATTTGCAGAGCCCCTCTCCGTTTCGGCGAATGGTGGATATATTTTAGCGCGCCTCTCACCACTGACATGAGTCCACACGCACTTAGGAGCACATATGGTTATCCACGCGTACACATTTCTGTACACGCATCTTCCCTACCTCTCCACCTCGCAGATTAGAACAAACTACAATCGGTGGTTCCTAAATTTTGACTTGAAGAACATCCTCAATAATGTTAATGTTTTGTAAAGCTAGGGCAATGTGACGAAAGAGGACACCTGCATGTACATTTATGTGTACTTCTAGCCGCACATACGTATGACAAGGCTTGTTACCCCACATCCCCAACCCTGTTGGAAAAGGAGAAAACAAAGGTTCCCTTTTGTAGCCTTTTTCGCTAGCCACGTGGATTCTGTTTTCTCCCCAAATGGTGGAACACTCCACGGTGACTTTCTAACAGGTTACTATTTTGAGGGCATAAACCAAGGCGGTGGAAAAGGAGGTCCGGTCCCCCCCGTTGGGGGTTTCTTCACATAAGAAGCATTAACTATAGGCGCGATGACGCGATATGCGCGTGTGCAAGTAGGACATGACAAATTTTTAACAGTTACAAACATATGGATAAATTCGCAAAGGGGGGAGTGGTGACACGCGGAAGGCAGTTAGAAGAGTGTTCCACTCAACAATGGGGAGAATCCTCCTCATGTTTCACAAAAGGGGGAAAAGAAAAATTAAGTTATAAAAGCACATGACGCAAAAAAAAGATGAGATGATGTGTGCCAACAAAGTGGTGATAGAACAACTTAAAAAAAGAAGAAGAAGCAGGAGAAGAAGCAGTGTTTCGTGCCCCCACTTCCCTAACGCGCTATACGCCCTACACCCGCTACTGCTCCGTGACGAATATTTTTTTCTTCTCCGGAATGGGCAGCTGGTCTGGGTCCTTCGAGTGCTTGACTCTGTTATTCTCGCGCCTCTTCTTGGCCTCTAGCATCACCTTCTTCTTGTCGGACATGCTCTTGATGAGCGCAGGGACATGGTGATGATCTCTGATGCGTCTAATTTCCTTCAGCGAGGAATATTTCTCCTTCAGTTTATTTCGGTAGTTTATGGCTTGTTTTTCCTTGTACGACAAAACACCAGATGGTTCATGGGCGCAAGATTTCCATATACGAATACACATGTCTGAGCTTCCGGTGTAGACGTATTTGGCGTCTAAGCTAAACTTACAGCAAAGGACATGCTGCATTCTCTTTGTGTGGTACACATCATAGCTCCTTGATTCATCGCTATTAAATAATCTAACTGTCTTGTCATACGAACAAGCAACAAATTTGTCTCCAATGGGAGAGTAATCAACATCCAGCACAGCATTTACAAACCCTTTGTGCACAAGAGTAGCAGTTTTTAAGTACCTCATGTCAAAGGTGTAAAGGTTTGAATCTTCATTGGCCACGACAAACTGTTTTGGGTTCATATTATTCCAACTTAGCGAATTGCATCTGTATTTTAGGAATATTTTCTTGATCGGCGTCTTGGCTCTTATGTCAGCTAGCCCTATAGAGTTATCCGAAAGAGTTAACCCAACTAGGTTTCTCTGTGAGTAATTGAACTTCACGTAATATATGTATTCACTGTTGTAATCGAAACTTGCTATGGCATTGTTTCGGTAGTAGTCCCAGACATCCAGGTGTTGGCTGCCTGATATGATTAGCGGCTCTGAGAAATGCTTATCGATGCTGTTGGGCACGCTTTTGCAAACATAGATCTTTTTTGGCGTCACTTCGTCGGACAGATGGTTCAGGTTCTGCATATTTTGGCTGGCCACAAGCGCGCCCGAGGCGAGAGAGCGCTGAGAAGCGATCAGGCTGTTTGCGGCCAGACTGCTCGCGGCGAAGTTGCTGGCATTCTCCTGGCCGCCCAGCTCGCTCACCCCCCTGCTCTTCTCGATAGCCCACTGCTTAATGTACTTGTCGTCGCCACAACTGAAGAGGAATTTCTCGTCGTGACTGACGCACAGCCCCCTCACGAATCCTTCGTGGGCCTTCACTTTTCTAATTAACACTTTATTCAGCACATTCCAAATGTTAATGAAGCCGTTACAGCTCCCGCTGTACAGATCAGTTAGGGACTTATTTGACACACAGAGTGATCGGACTGAATCGTCGTGTCCATCCAGACACTTAACTAATGGCTTGGCAAAAATTTTATCTATTTTCGTTGCATTTAGGGCCCTCTTATATTCTATTTCCCTCTGGAAGAGGTGAATGTTAGGGTCGACGCTTCTGCTATGTTTGTAGGTGGAGGCCCCCGGGTTGTTCTTGTATTCCTCCGGGTTCCTGTGAAGGATCTTCACTTCCATGTTGGTTTGGTGGAGCGCCTCTTCCGTGCTACCTGTGGATCGGCTGTTGCGGCGGATCAACCGTTGCTGGGGAGTCGACTGCTGCTGGAGGGTCAACCGTTGGTAGCGGCTGAACTCCTTTGCGGGAGACTCCACGGATGCGCTTCCTTTCCCCCGACTGTTCTTCTGAGCAATTTCTTTGTATTCATCCCCTTGGGGCTACTCTTGTCCCTTCTGTTTCTTCTGCGTAGTGATCCAATTATGTGAAAAAAATGGGGCGCATTTCCTCTCTTATAGGTTGTTAGCATATGTTATGCCCAAGTGAACAACCGCAACTGCGATGCGTTTTGGCCTTACTAAGATATGATATGCCTCTGTTTGGTGGCCCTCGGTGCGGTGAAGTTTCTCTTCGGCTGAACTTACGAACTAGTTGGTTGGCGCCACGTCGGCGTTGCGATTTTGCTGCGATATGTACATATAGTAGGTATTATTATGTATATTTTTATTTTATTATATTTTATTTTTTTATTTTTTATTTTTTTTTTTTTTTGCAAAGTACCGCTCACTTTTTTGAAGCGAATTTTTTTTTTTTTTTTCCCCTAAATTCGCTGCCCCAGGTTCTGGAGATCCCAGAGTTGAAATTTCAATTAGTTGAAAGATTCTTCAGAAGGGGGGAGAAAAGCACAAGAGAGGCCAATTGGGCTGCATAACGAAATACGTAACCCCGCAGAGCCACTTGTCGCATCAGCAGGATAGATGAGTTGAATTGCGGGAAGGGCGAGGAAACGTGATGGTCCCCAAATGCCAATTCGCAAGTGAATGCGGCAAGGGGGCTGCTTTGGTTGTCCCTGCAAGACTGAGTCCCCCCTTTCCTGCGTTCTCACAAAAGAGGGGGGAAAGCACCGCATTGACGAAACACCCGCCCCAAAGGAGAGTATACACACATATATGAAGGCCAAGCAAAATGGTAAGTGTCCAACGCTGCTGCGGCTTTGTGTACAGCTGCGCAGTGCGGCAGACACACGTCTTTTTATAGTTGGTGCTCTGGAGAAAAAAACTCGCCTTTCCAGGGTGACCATTTTCTACGTGTAAAAGGATAACGATGGTTCTCCTATCGGATCGTTGTGATGTTACTCCTATGTGGAGGCGAAGCACGCGTCTTCTGTTCGCTCATCTGTTCCCCCATTTGTTGCAGGCGACCCTGGCGGACACATTCCTGCAGGATCTGGAAGACCTGGAGTTTGAGGAAGAAAGTAACTTTGTCGATTTTGGTGCAGAAAAGAAACAAGGTGAAGAAGGCGAAGGTGATAAGATCAGCCAGGTAGAGGAGGCCAAGTTCCAGGAGGGTGACTACGAAGAAATTGTTGATGCGATCGAAGAGTTCCTAAACGAAAAGATAAAAAAAAAGGAAAGGAAAATATCTGAATTGCTCTATGACGAGGACTTCCTCAAAATAATGAACAGCATCAGGAACTATGTCATGGAGGAGGAGAACGGCGAAGGGGGGGAAGGTGCAGAAGGTGGTGAAGCGACTGATGATGCTGAAGCTGGAGAAGGCCGTCGGGCTAAAAAGCGAAGGAGAAAAGGGCAGTCATCTGGAGAAGGCGAGGAGGTGGATGATCTAGAAGAAGATGCGAATGAGGACGCCGCCGCTTCCAACAACGCCGACGAAGTGCTGATGGAAAAGTGCATCGACCTGATAATCCAAATAGACACGGAAATCCTAAACATCCACAAGTACGTAAAGGATATCTACTCGACGAAATTCCCAGAGCTGGACTCCATCGTGTATACCCCCCTGGAGTACATCAGCGTCGTGAGCAAAATAAAAAACGAAAGTGATTTGAAGAATATTGACTTCTCCGACATCTTGCCTAACACCACTGTCATGGCAATCACCGTCGCGTCAAGTATGACCACAGGGATAAACCTATCTGACCAATCGCTAAAGAATTGCCTGTCCTTCTGTAATGAGGCATTAGAATTGAACGAAAACAGACGAATGATTTTGCTATACTTAGAGAGCAAGATGTTTCTGCTTGCCCCCAATTTGACCATGCTACTAGGCAGTGCATTAACAGCTCGCTTAATTAGCTCCGTGGGGTCGTTAAAGAATCTTTCCATGACATCATCTCAGAACCTTATAGTGGTAGGGAGCTCGAAGAAGTCGGTCCTTGGCCTTAGCAATGTGCGGAAGACATTCGGAATAGGGATTTTAAGTACCTCCGAAATTGTACAGAGCGTGCCTGATGCATTTAAAAAAAAAGCCATCACTTTGCTAGCTGGCAAGTGTAGTTTAGCATCTCGAGTGGACTATTTTAAAAAATATTCGGAGGGACAATATGGGTTGCTACTACGAGAAAACTTAATTAATCATTTAATAAAATTACAAGAGCCTCCTCCAATGAAGCAGAAGAAAATCCTCCCCATGCCTGATGAGAAGAGGAAACGAAAAAGAGGAGGCAAGAGACATAGGAAGTTAAAAGAAAAGACGGAGATCACTGAACTGAGGAAGCAGATTAATAGGCTGCCCTTTGGACCCAACTCCAATGAAGACTTCTACACATTCACCGATCAAAATGCAGCTTTGCTGAATTCTAACCTCACCAAATTGAAGTATCAGTCTAAGCAGAAGGTGAATAATGTGGCCAAGAAAAAGAACCTCTCCGTGCACTCCAGTGGAGTAACTGGGGGCTTGTCGTCCTCCCTGATCTTCACCCCCCTGCAGGGCATCGAGCTGTTCAACCCGTCCGTCGTCAACCCGAGGCGGGACCCCGTCGAGAACAAGTACTTCTCTAGCAAGGCCCAATTCCGCAAGGTGTAGCGGAGGAGCCGTGTAACCGTGTAGCGGCATAAGGGGTATGTCGATGGGGGTGCTGCCAGGGTGGTCCACTCCGGAATGGCCCAATTGTGACCTCTTCCCATTTTTCCGCGAAGCGGTATGCCTAACCGTACCACTTCGTCGTCGCCCCGGATATAGGCCCACCCTTTCGGAACTTATCCCCTGCTTAATTGGCGCGCTGATTATTCCCATTTCACCCCATCCTTGAGTTACGAACTTGCACTTTTCCCTTTACATTTGTTTTTCTGTTTCGTTGCCCCGCGCCACTGCGCGCTTTTATTTTAAACTGTAACTTTTCCTTCCCTTGTTTGTAAAAATTCGCCAAAAAAAATAAAGCACACCTCCATGTGAGTGTACCAATGGGGTTGCCCCGAAACACACCAAAGTGAAAAGGTGCCAAGCGGTACGTTTGAAGGAATCGGTTGCCTTCCTGCGAAGGGAAAGCAGTTTGAGGTTATGTAACTGTCGAGGCGGGATGTGGTGAACTATGCACAATTGTAGGCTACTAAAGCGGCCATACTTCCTGTTCATGTTTATTTTCATCTTCCTGTTCATCTTCATGTGTTTTTTTCTTTCTTTTCTTGTTGGGGGAGAGAGGCAACTGGGCTTGATCGCGCCTAGCTGTGCTCTCCACATGTTCCTCCCCGAAGAGTGTCTCCTCTTCCCCGCCCCTGCGCACACACACACACTCTCCATTTTGCCTAAAAATGGCCGCATGGGGCACCTGTTGGATCTACTCCTGACACGAACCGCAGGGGATGATCATCCCCCTGTTAAGCCATTTTAGAGAACGAACTCGATGATAAATTGAACGAAAAGAAAAAAAAAAATAATAATAAAAAATAAAATAAAAAAAAAAAAAAGAAATGGGACTACTCCTTCTGGCCTACCTTCTCGCGTCCTTCATAGACAGCAGAAAAAATGATATCATATACAGTGACTTTATTTCGTTTAACAATTTAAACCACGAGAAGAATCTGCGTTATTATGGGTCGGGCTCGCTGGACAAGTGCTACTGGTGGTACTTCCTGAGCGAAGACTTCTTCGAGATCGTTTATTTGGGGAGGGATGAGCCGACCAAAAGGAGGAAAGGGGGGAAGGTGGAAAAAAGAGGTGTAGAGGTCAGAAATAGCGGTGTAGAGGTCAGAAATAGCGGTGTAGAGGTCGGAAATAGCGGTGTAGAGGTCGGAAATAGCGGTGTAGAGGTCATAAAAAGTGGTAAAGACGCAGAAGGGGAGGGGCCCCTCCCCTCGCGAGACAGAGACCCCCCTGGAAGGAACATCACCATCACGAGCGACGGCATATGCGCAAGCGAAATTCTCATTCTGTTGAATAAGAGAAAGGCAGCGTGCAAATCTGTATCTTCCTTCTTCGTGCGAGTGAACAGCCAAGGGGAGGAGAAGAAGTACATCGCCGTAGAGTACCTTGTCAGTAACCAACTCTACATGATAAGCAGCGACATCGTCACGTATAAAAGACAGAATGAAAGCAGAAACGTGTATGTCATTTCGGACAATGGGAAGAAGATAAGCATATCAGAAAGCAGCCATTTTAATGTATTCTTCGATGATATGTACGTGGAACATGCACATGTTAAAAATTGCAGAGGAGAGCTCGAACTGCAGTTAAGGACAAAGGGAAAGGTAGGCATGACGAGAGTTATCATAATTCTTCTAAACAAATGTAAGCCCCTCTTTTTTGTCGCTACTGTATTTGTGTACGAGCGGCTGTCCTTGCTACCGCACGGGGTGGACTTTCCGGAAGGGGCCCTCGTGCGGCTAGTCCTCAGAACGGAGCATCCCCCAGCAGGGAGAAACAACCATACTGATGACTATGAACGTGGTAATATCAATGATGATGGTAATTCTAGCGATGGTGTCCATTTCTCTTGCACAGCTCTCATAAAGAGGTACATGCTGCGCACGTCTCCCCTGCGTAGAAAGGCAACAATCGCCGCGGTGCTAAGCACCCACGTGGAGGGAAGAAGACGCCCCATAAAGCGCAATGCAACGGACGTATCGTTAATGAACTGCATAAAGAGAAACTACGTGACAAATTTTCGAAATGAGTACCAAATTCAGCAGAGCCGAAGTTACGACATCGTGTCGGACGAAATGGTAAAGATTAAGGAGGGCACAAGTGGGAAGAACGTCCAGATAGTTATCAAAAGTTTGCACAGTGGGCAAGTTTTCTCTTCCCGTGTGAATATCCATAGGGTGACGAAGAGCAAGCTCGCCTGTTTTGGCTACATAGGGAGGGAAGCTCCGAGGAGTGGTACCCCCAATAGAGATGGGCCCGCGTCGTCCCAAAACCGAAAGCGGAACGACACCGTTGAGAGCGAAATTGAGCTAATAAGAAGGCACTTATTTTACAGAGAACAGTACTACTTGGATAATCTACACATTGAATCCTTCTTCCAATCGAATGTACCAGAGGACCAAGGAGAAAAATTTATCCTCCACAGAAAGTACCTCTGCCTTATGCAGCTCTACGGAGAGGGAGACGCCAAGCTGCACGGTCTGTACGGAGGGGGTGAAATCAAATTGACAGTCTCTTCCAAAAGTCAGAAGGCAAACATCCTCCCTTTGCACTTCTTTCCAGAGTATGGGGCTTACTATTTTATGCCGATACGCAGAGGAGGAGAAGTCTCTCTCGAGATGACCTACATGGGGGACTATTTGTCCAGAAAAGACGTGTTCATATCCGCGCCTGTAAAGTGCTACATGAAGGGGGGTGGCCTGTCTATGTCCTCTCTGTTTGTACTCCCCGACGAGACGATTTTTTACCAATGCTCCGGGGGGAGGAGCGCCGCCACCGCTGGGAGGGTGGCGACAAATGGGCACGTCGCAAAGGGGCACACCGCAAATAAACACACAGTGAAGGTATACAACGGGGGTGGCAACCTAGACGTCAGCGTGAACGAAGGGAAGCTGCACATATCAGTAAGGAAATCCCCACGAGGGGAGAGTGGCATCCCCCAGGGGAATAGCAACAGGAGGCGGCACAACAAAGGCACTCCACCCAGTGGGAAAAACAGGTTCGATATAATATGCCTGCTAATTTGTGACGATTCTCATTTAAATAACTGTTTCCTGAGCACAGTATATGTTGGAGACAGAATAATCCACCTTTCCGCTGTGGCCCAGAAGAATATCCTCGAAGTTAACGAAGTTACCAATGTCTACATATTTATGCGGCTGGGTTGGATGACTACGAAGGTGCAGCGTCGGGGTAGAATGACCTTACTGGGAAGAGGCCAAAATGGGAATTTCAAACGGATGGAAGCTTTCCAGGGGGGGGCGCCCATCAGCAGCTGCTTTGACGTAGTACGTCACCACATGAAGATAAAGCATGACAAGGACTACCTCGAGGTGGTAAAAAAACACCCAAGCTTTCTCAAAGTGGAAGATACTTACCGAAAAGCATGCGCATTTTATCAATTAAAAGGGAAAAAGCAGAAGAGAAGGATCCCACTCCACATGGAATATACAAAGGAGAGGAGAGGAGCACTACTACACACACAAATAAGTGTCCAAGTATTTAAAAAAGTTAAAGCCATTTTCTGCCACGATTTTGTGTGTAGTAAATTTATGAAGTTTGGACAAAGGATCAATCTGATTGTGTATGACGGGTTTGTAGTCGGTCCATACAGGGTCACAGTGTCTTCCGAGTCTACTATCCCCCAACTGGTTCTTCAGCGAAATGGATTCCTCAACGAAAGAGACGACGTTCCCACCTCTGCTTCCTTCTTCAGCAAGTTGTTCATTGTGGAGAAGTTTCAGAATGACTTGTACCTAAGCGAGAAGCGCAAGAGGGGGGTCACTCAGCACAGGAATATTTTTACTGGAGAGGTCTTTCACGAAAATTGGAATGAGGGATACTTCCCGGTGTGGAAATTATACAATAGGCGCCTGTTCGAATACGACTTTAGGCCCAAGTGGGGAATATTCCCACTAGGGGGACGCTCAAGGGGGAGTCCTTTCCAAGGGGAAAAAACATGTCATCAGTACGGTTGTCATTACTCTGTCTGTCCCCACTCCAAGAGGTGTCCTCCACCGCTCCCATATGAACCCTTTTTCTCCATCAAGCACTACTACACTATACGGTGCGATGGAGGAAAGAAAAAACACGTCACGTCAAACATCCTGGTAAAAATGCAAACGTCAGGTATTGGGACCCCCGAAATAGTTACGCAGAACCATTTGCCCGTTCATTTCAAGTACCCCTCCTCCATCCAAATGGCAATTTTTAGCAGACATGTCGAGAGGCTCCAAATGGTGGATGGCTCCAAGTTGATGCTTTACAAAGATAATGACTACTATATGAAGGCCTTCCTGGTAGACGAGAATGAAAATGTCATTCTCACCAATGAGCCGTTCCGATACACTTTGGAGGAAGATCCTTCTTCAGGAGACCTTCTCAAAATTTGCTTAAAAGACAAGTCCCGCTACGTGGAAGTAACAAATGAGAAACGAAAAAATGTGATTAGCACGAACAGTAGAATTTTGATCAATTGTAATGACGAAGAGGGGAAAAAGCGGGAGCGTAATGAAAAAGGGGGTAAAAATCGGTACCTTCTCGGTGTACCCCCAAATGGGATGAACCGTTTTAGTGCCTGTTCAGCGGGGGGATTTTTACTCACAGTGGAGTATTCCTCCCATGATGCTGAAGGAGGAAGTATCTCGCACCATTTTCAAAAATTTGTCTCTCTTCACTTTTGCAAAAGAATGAGCATCTCGTATGAAAATCATTTGGTTCTGTTTTTCTCTCCCCACGTTTATTACTCAATGCCCATCTGCACAGCAGAGGACAACGGTGCATGTCCCCTACACGCGCTGAGATACTCCGTTAGGGGGACCAACAAGATCAGCGTGCTGGGTCCCTCCGAGGTGAGCAGATTGCACGGCATTAGTGGGCACCAAGACATGAGCGGACACCACGACATGGATGACCATCGCCAAATGAGCCACCATCGCCTAGTGACCCTCCCACGCGGGGAAAGAACAAAACCAAGTGTGACCATAGCAAATTTGGACAACCCAAAGGGCCCACCTCAGAAATGCACACGCGTGTATGTCAACTCGGCGTTTGAAGCGAAAGGAGTTTTGACAATACAAAACGAGTTGGTCTACGAGACGGACCACTTAGAGATCCATTTCGCTTTTGCAAAATTGACGAGGGTACAGGTGTCCCTGCTGGTTGGAAATGCAGAACGGGGGGACCAAATGGCAGCAGTACCCATGAGAGTCCAGTTTTTTGACAAGTATAACAGAAAGGTCAATATGCTCCCCACGCAGTGGCTGCAGGTAAAGCTTGCCTACGATTATAACAACCGGATTGAGATGACCCCCCTGAATTTGTCCCCAGAGGAGTGGAATGAACAGGTAGGCCACCTCAACACGCCGCAACGTAGCACAACGGAGGAAGCAGCACCAATAACGACGGACATGTTTTTCCAGGTTCGCAGCTCACATGAAGGTAAGTACTACATACAGGTGGAAGTAAAATACAAGTTGGGCAACAAACACATTTCTATTCTGTCAAATATGACGCGTCTGATTGTGTACTCAAGGGGGGTTTCACTTTATGAAGGCGGAAACTCCATTGTGCTACACCCCTATCAGCAAACCGTGGAGTTACCGTTCCAGTTATGCCACCCGCTCATACATAAAGTTGTGTGCCTTTCGAGAGATGAAGAACTAGTTGAGGTGGAAGGAGTGTTCAAGTCAGATGGTGAGAAGTGCACTTATGTCTGCTCCATCAAGTCGAGCAACTCTGTGGGCAACACCGAAATTGATGTCTTCCCTATATTTGAAAGTTACTATGCCGTTTTCAGCCAAGAGGAAGGAAGGACAAATTTTAAAACCATCGAAAAATTGGAAGCAGATTTTCACGACTTGGAAAGCTATTATGATCATTATTTGGAGCATCGCAAGGAACGCAAAGAATGTCACAACATGGCTGCACACACTTGCGAAGAAATCGAAGAGGAGAAAAAATTGCGAAATTTTTTTTTTCTCAAATTTGACGTCACTGTTGATTATGTACGATCCATGAAGCTCTTTGCAGAGGACACCATTCGGTTGGTCCCCAATGAAGAGGTAGAAACCTTCGCCAGTTTTTACAGCGGAGGGGGGGACACGCCCCCGTTCTTGTCGCTGGACTTTCGTCTGCTTTACGAGCGCACAGCCGAGTGGTTCCAGATGGAGTATTTTGTCAACGATGGGAGTGTCCTTCTGAGTGATGGAAGGGGTGCTCCCCAACCGCGTGGCCAGCCGGATGGACCCTCCCCCACAAGACGCACAATCGTCACCGATTTAAGAGTCTCCCCCGATGCGTTCCTATCCATCGAGGCACGCAAGGAAGGCCGCTTCTTTCTCTACGCGAATTTTACCGAATATAGTGCCAGCTCCCATCAGGGCGAGGCCGTCTACTCCCAGATATACAACTTGATTGTCCAGCGACGTGTTCCCCAAGGAAGAGCTCTCCCAGTCGTCCACCTCAGCAGTAGCGGCGTTTATAAATTCGATCGAAGCTTTCATTTTCACTGCTTGGCAATTTTGGCGAACTGGACTTATGAGCAGCGCCTCCCTCTATCAGCAGAAAAAAACGTGCGCACGGAAAGGAAGGCCATCTTGCATAATGCGCATTACTGGAATAGACAGGAAAATATTTACAAAAAAATTCTCATCAGCATATCGGACATTTACACTGTGAAGGTGTATAACTATTACGGCAAATTCATCCCCTTGAATGTTGTCCAGTACCTGTCTATCCATCTGTATAGTATAAATATGGAGAGAGTTCTGCCCCCCCTGAATGGCAAGCTGTATGTACAAGTGTCGCACCCCACCGTGTTAACGGTGAAGACCGTTGGGCCTAATCATATGTTTATAGTGCCGCACAAGATGGGCTGTTCATTCGTCCGTGTCCGATTTGAGTTGCACCCGGGGAGTTATCCTGGAAAACATCCACCAAATGATGCGCAGAATAATCCGAGAGATGATTTGCCCACACAAGGGGGTGGCGAATTCCCCCCAACGGCGAATATGCACTTGTGCGTCACAAAGCGGGTGCCAACAAAATATTTTCAGAAAAGAAAAAATTGCTACTACCTCAAGAGGGTTTACAAACTGCTCGGTCGTTACTCGCACCGGTTTTTCCAGCAGCCTTACATGTGTGTGGATTCTGTCACGAGGAAGGAAGCCAAGTTGGAAAAAGTCAGCGGGGGTGTACTAAGTAAGTCCAATTTTTATCGCGCCTATAAAGATTATCACGCCATTTCCAAGGTAAAAGAATTCGAAGACCTTTTCCAGTCTTCTACGGGGCACCTCTCGATCATTAATGACCACTGCTCGGGGCTGAAGCTGTGAAGTTCGCTCCTCTTCGGGCCCGCTCGTGCGAAATGAACGGGGTTTGACGTGCACCATCCCCGTCGCCCCGAATGGGTTTAGTCATTCAATTCTTCTACTTTCTTTTCTTTTTTTTTATTTATTTCTTTTTTTTTGTTACCGTTTTTTATGTTTCTGCCCCCTCCGCGCGACCCCCATTTTTTCGTAATTTTTCCGTTTCATTTGTCCTTCCGTCCGATGTGCCTCCTCGCAATGAGGGATGGCTATACCCGCTTCGCATAAGAACCCTTTTAATGTCTACTTTGTGAAAAAGTACCATTTGCCGCTTCGTCCAAGTGGTCATTTTCAGCATTAGTCCGTTTGGAGCAATAGCAGGGGGGGACCGAGATAGGGAGAAACATGTGGCGGAGAATGTCCACCGGGTTGGTACTGCAAAGGGCATGTGCACATAGAATCACTCGTCTGGCTATGTGAGGGGCGTAGTTATGTCTTCCCTCCCCCACCCCCTGTTCCTGGTGAGAACCACCACCTTGAGAAGTGTTTCCCAAATGGACGTTCTCTCCGATTGGGAGAGGCGCGCCGAGGAAAGACCCACACATTTTTACGAAAACATCGCGCATAAGTAGGTTGAGTAAGTACTGCGGAAGACTGGTAAGTAGACATGCATGTTGGCAGGCCCATACTCCTGTGGTACTTCTTCCTGGAGGGGTTATATCCCCCCCCCTTGGGCGCCAAACTGGTGCAAAAAGACATCAAAAATGATCATGTCGGAAAAGAGGAGGAAATTATTTTCAACCTGGATCTTCACCGTTGGTTTAATTTGAACCTGAGATACATCCTCATGGAGATCGCTAAAAGGGGAAATAGGATATGTGCAGGAGCATCACCCGTTTTGGATGTGTTTTTCTACGCGTGTAGGTCAAGTCACTTGAGGCATGCCTCCACAGGAGGGTCCTATCTTCACAGATGTAGAATACAACAGGGGGAGTAGTACTTACCTTTTGTTGTGCAAATTCAAGAAGGCAGTAAAACAAATCATGGCCGCGTTGTCTCTGCTGAGGTTGGGCGGCGTCCTGTACACGCTCCAGGGCGCTGCGAGGTGATCGACGAAGTGAGTGTTGAAGTGAACGGCTAAGTAAGCTCTGATGTAGGGGTTGACGTCCCCGTTGACGTGCGAGGAGGAAGGGTCAGTCAGAAGGGTAATCCCCCAAAGGTGCAAAAACCTGTCAACAGATGCGTTAAGACGGAGAGTAACAAACGGCACCGCTCACACTAAAAGCAGGGCAGTGTACTTACCTTCACTTTTGGAGGAAGCGGAATGACCCTCCAGCAGAAAATGTCCCCCCTCCTTCAGTTTGGAGAAGTCCTCAAAATTAAAACAGTTTAAAGCTGACAAGATATCTCGTTCTGTCTTCCTCTTTAAAAGAAGTTTTAAGTAAACATTCCAATACAGAGATGAACTAAACTCAATTTCCCCTTTGATCACCTCCTTGGACACTTTCGAATGTAAAAATTTTTTCTCACTTATTTTTTTTATCCTCTTAGTTAGCCTTTTCTTTAATTTTTTAAATTCATTTAGCTGAACTTGCAATTGACTTCTCTTCATAGCCATGCTTTTCAACTTGCTGATCAGAAAGTTGTTGCACCCAACTCCACCCACTATGAATAATTTTTTTATATTGAAATGCAGCTCTGAGAAGTACATAATTTTGTTAATCTGCCTCAAGAGGTGGTTGAAAATATTTTTCTGACAGAAGTAGGCATATCTGTCTTTTTCCCGCTCGAACGACTCTCCTTTTTTTGACTCCTCGATGATTTTGCGCAGGTGGTTGTACATGCCTGAGAAGCTTCGGTGGGGAGAGTCGACGTGATGAATGGAAGAGGAGAAGCCAAGCGGAGAAGCCAAGCGGAGAAGCCAAGCGGAGAAGTGAAGCACGGAAACGAAGAGAGATATGTCCAGGCGACATACGAACAGCATAGCGCATGGAAACGGCTCAGCACCGCCGCTACCTATGGAATAGCCTTTCTTACGAGAAATCGACTCGGTTGTTCGCAGAGAAGGGAACGGGAAACGGCTGAAATGGATCCGCGCAAGCTTCCCCACTCAGTCGCTCTTCCTTCATTCTTGTAACGAACTCTGCTGATTTCCTTTCAAGGAAGGGACCTCCCCCTAACCCAACGGGCAGTCCCAGCAGCCTGGCAATTTTGTCAATTATGTCTCCAATGGAAATATCAACCGTTTGGGACAACTTGCACAAATTAATGTCGTTTTTTTTGTTCCTCTGAACTTTGTAAATTTCTGTGCTTCCTCCGGAAACTAACGCGCAAATGTATCCATCTGTCAAGTGGCTTCCTTGTGGTGGGTCCCCACTATACTTGGTTTTCTGCGCAGAGGAGGTATTCTTCTGTTCGTGGGCTACATTCTGTGGTGCCTCACTTTCCGAAGTTTGGGGTGCCGCAGTTTCCACACTTAGAGGTGCCACACTGTCCACACTTTGGGTTGTCTCGTTGCCCATCTCCCCCCTCAGCACATAATTGCCGCAGTTTAAAAACTCCTCTTCGCTCAAAAGTGCCTTCTTCTGTTTCGTCATATCGTTGCTATTGAGAATCTGCAGAATGTCTTGCACTTTTTCCATTTTTTCCTTATCCTTTCTTACCTCCTCCGAGATGTGCATGTCGATACTAGGTTCATTTTTCGATGGGTTACTCTTTCCTTCCTTGTACTGGCCACTATTCGTGTATGTATTTTTATCGTTGTAGACGTGGAAAAAGAGAGGCGAAAGGACATGAGCAAAAACGTGATTGATCGGACTTATTTTTATGCTTCCGTTTTTCTTCTTCTTCTCTCCTATGTAGTTTTTGGCGGCGTCCATGCTTTTAGCTATTCCCGGGCAAGCGCTGAAGGCGAAACAGCTTATTCGGTTCTCGTCTGCAGTGGGGTAAAGAGCGGTGGGGGAGCACGCAGAAGTGCACATGTGTATGCGTATATGTAAGTGTACATGCGCAGGTAGGATGCCCCACTGGGGCGATTCTCCTACCAATGTCCTCCAGAGTCTTCTCCACGTAGGGCTTCAAAAACAGCTGGTTGATGGAGCTGATAAAGAAGGGATACACCCCCTCATACTTGTGAACCACCTTAAAATGAGATATGATAACATTCTTAACAATATTCAAGTTGGAGTCAAGGACACAGATGCAAGTATCATCACACGTGTTTTCAATCCCTACGATGTACTTGACTTTTTGGGTATCCTTGAGCTTATTCCTTTCGGTTAAAATTTTGGGGATTCTTTTATACTTGCACACGTGGTAGTATGTGACACTGTCCTTTTGGACGCGTTTATTAATTTTGTGTACTGTCCTTTCCAAGGCGTCACTAAATCGCGCCTTCTTAATTGTTATGTTGTCAATCCTGTATGCATAGTGTACGTATCGAAGCAGACTCAGGATGCAGGCTAAACACGTGGCCAGGTTTTTCGTCGCATTTTTCATTATTGTGAATTCGGGTTACATCTTCGTCAAATTGTTCCTCCCATCTGTATGCTACACCCATGCACATATGCGTTCTGTTTTGATTAAAATAGCGCAGTTGTTTCTTTGGCATTTTTTTCAGTGTTTTTTTTTTTTTCTTTCTTGGGCTGACATTTTTTCTCATTGGAGAACGCGCCACAGGGTTCACTTCGTTGATTTGTTAAAGCTTTTTCGCTTTTCTCCCAAATGGGTATTTTATGTATTTTCAGCAGCGTTTGTCAAGCTTATTTTACTTTTTGTTTTATTCTTTTTCATACCTTTTAGGAGTTATAAATTATGGTCGTATATTTGGGCGATGATTCCGCGCATGGATGAGACTTTCCCACATGGGGAAATTACCCAGTATTATTTTTTTAAAGGTATTTTATTATTACTCTTTTTTTTTATTTATTTATTTATTATTTTTTTTTTTCACGTCCTCAAAATGTTTATCCTAAAGAGGCACCTTTTTCGCAAAATGGAAGTTGCACCCGTTTCGGCACATAGAACACATGTCACTTTGTTGTGTAATCAAAACGGTATGCACAATTTTTGCAACTTTTTTTTTTTTTTTGTGACTACTTTAACAACATGGTTCAAAATAATGCGCCATTTAATATTCTTACCGCGTCAAAAGTTTAAAGCATGTGTGCACTTCTGTGGTTTCGATTGACCTCATTTGAAGATTTTTTTCATTTTTTTTTATATTTATCCCCCCCCAAGTGGGGTGATAGCGATTTAGTTGTTCTCAACCAATTTGTTCATTAAAAGTCTGCTTTTTTAAAGAATAGTAAAATACGAGCGCAGAAATGGCAGATTTTTTTCACGTCTTCTGCATGGTCACATCTGGAGACGTCCCCCGTGATGCGCAGCTTTATTTAAAATGGAGTAACGTCGCGTAGTTTTTTTTTTTGTATCTGACGCCAAGAAAACAGAAAAAGGAAGTCTTATCATTCAATTGGGGCTTCACCATGTTGAGCAACCGTTGAACCGGGGTGGAGACGTGTCTTCATTCTTACAACAAATAAGATGATCGTCGAATTTTCCAAATGGGTGTTTTTTCTTTTTTTTTTCGGACAAATTGGTACGTAGACACGAATAAGCGCACCATATGTTGAAAAGGGCTAGCATGATTACATAGGTATCTGTAACACCGCCTAATTGAATTAGAGATTGGACAGTGGGTAGCAGCTTTCCTTCTTCGATCTAGCTAAAATCTGTGCCCCAGTTTTGCAGCCAATTACAAGATGTACCTTTTAAAGCTACATATATTTTGGCTACTTTTTTTTTTTTCCCCTTTTTTTAAGTTGACGTTTAGGTAAAAAAAGGAAAAAAAAAAAATTGGCTAGCTAATCTGTTGTTTACAAATGTGGAGAATAAAAAAAAAAAAAAACTGTTCCTTTCTAAGTACCACGTCTTGGTTAAGTCTTTTGCACTTTTACCACAATTTTACGTTTTCACTTCATCTCTTAGTTGTTTAAAACATTTGACTTTTTAAAATTTGTTCTGACATTCCTTTGGAGTATCTTTCGGCAAAATTGCCTATATTTTTTGCACATACGTAACATAACCGCGAAATCTTTTTCTTTTTTTTTAAAATGAATCCTCTGAACATTTTGCTGCTATCCATTTTTTTTATCAAGGAAGCCCTCGTGTGCGCCATTTCGACGCATGAAATTTTGAATGACAAAAGAATTGAGTTTAAAAATAATGCCAAACGGATTATCAATGAATCATATTTGGTGGACAAAAATGAGAAGCTGTTGGGTAGTTCGCTCAGGACATACAAATACTACTTGGTAAAAAGTACAACTGAATTTAGGGCTATCTTCATTTTTGACGATTTAAATGTGCACAAAGCGACAGAGCTAGGAATAGGCAATGCTGAACACGAGGCGGACATCTTAAATGTAGAAGGAAACGTGAATAACATTTATCCCCTCGATGAAATAAGCACATTTAATGAGGTGCTATACAGAGAGAGAAAAATGTTCAGCCTGGAAACTGCATATTCCACCACGAGTTATGTGCTAGCCAAATTTGTGTTTGACGTGAACATCGAAGAAGAAGATGAACAGGACATCATGTCTCTTTTGATTGAAACTGAATTGAATATGAAAAAAAAAAAATTGGATGTTGTTACGAAAGAGGATGGTGGTGCACAGGAAGGAGACAACATCGAAAGCAGCGACATGAATTCGAACCACTCGCAATCGGTTGAATTGTACAAGAAGAGACACCCACAAGTGTTTACCCAATTCGTCGGGATGCTGGTAAGTATAGTGTCCATGGTTACATCCATCTCAGGTGCCATTTCAGCTGTCTCGTCAGTTTTTTCGGGCACACCCAGCCCCTCTCCCCCCGAATTTTTGGGAGATGAGGCATGGGCCCTGCCTACATATGAAGAGAGAAAGGTTTCCAAGAGGGAATCTCCCAAGGATAAGAAAGGCAAGAAGGATCCACAGGAGGATCCCCACTACGATGAAGACCACTACGAGGATGACTACTACGATGGTGACTACGATGATGGTGACTACTACGATGGTGACTACGATGATGGTGACTACTACGATGGTGAGTATTACGAGGATGACTACTACGATGACTATGGCGATTACTATCGCTTCTAAAATGAACATGGCATGCATGACGGGGAGCAAACAACTAGGACGGTGGAACAAAGCAGGGGAGAGGGATGCTTAATATGAATGAACACCTCAAATGGGAGTGAGACAAACTGGATTTACGCCCCATGGGGGGAGGGATAATTTTAACCGTGGGGACAGTTCTAGGCAGCGAAAATGTCATGCTGTGTGGCAGTCCCCAACACCAAAGCGTCATAAAATACGTGAGCACACAAAACAACAATTTTATCCAGTGGGCTCTTCAAATGCATTGTGCGAATTTTTTTTACTAGTGTGGAGTAAGGAAGGTTTCGTTTTTTCTTCCTCCATATGTTTCGCTTCTTTTCCACAGGGCTTTTATATCTCCTTATATATATATGTATATTTTTTTTAAGCAAAGTATTAACCTGCGTGAAGTGGACTGGTTGCACTTAAAATTGTGTCTCCATTTCTGAGGGTCAAATTTTTACAACTGCGTCATTTGTTTAAGGGATAAGTGACCCTATTGTGACGTCTCAAAATTACGACGTCGTAATCCGAAATGGTGGAAAAAAGGGAAATGTAAAATTTGCTGAGTATGACCCATGCGCTGAGTTTAGGGGGGGATGGGAATATTTCCCTTCGCATTTGTGAGGGAGATGATCTGCTCAAATGGAGTCACGCAGACAAACGCGTTTTCTTATACAGGTGTGAACATCTGTGTGTGTGCTCCCCTGCTTCCTTTTTACTCCTTTATATTTGGAGATGATTTTTTTTTTCGCACCCCGTCCGCTTTCTTTTAAATTACAAAGAAAAAAAAAAAAAATCTGCATCATTGAACGTTCCTATAAAAAAGGCCTTTTTTCGGAAAGCACTTAATTGTGTCAACGCGGCACGGTGGGGAAAGGCGAAATGAGACATAAAAGGAGTGTTCCTCTTCGCAACGTTTAAAAGAAAAAATAAATAAGGGAAAAAAAAATTACTCACAAGGACAGATATATGCACATTAGACGATTGGCAGTGGAAACATCTTTGCCGCTTCTGTGGAGAGGTAGCAAAAAAATTGCCAATCGTTGCCAGCTGCTTTTTGTGAGGACGTCTATTTGTTGTCAGACGCGAAATGGCAAAATGGAAAAATGGAAAAATGGGAAAATGACAAAATGGCAAAATGGCGTGCTATTTTTCGAAATTCCTCAACTGCGTGGGCCAACCCGTTTAACCCATTTAATCATTGGAACACTCAAAGGATCAAAAAAGCAGAGTTGCTCGTTGTCCCGCTTTTAAGGTGTTACATGCATGATGCGGGCTTGATACGAGCTTCTTGAGTGTTTCTTGAGTGCTTGGTATATGCATGCAGTTAGGCCTTTTTTTTCTCTCTCTCCCTGCCGCCTTTTTCTGAGGTCTTATGAGTAACAAAAATTGGTTGTAGTGAAATTACAGATTAATTCTTCCCTCATTTTTTCAAATAAGAAAAAAATGCATTTAACATTTTTAAGAGGTTAAAATGTGTATGTTGTTTTTTTTTTCCCTTCCATTTTTTATTCATGCTTTTCCACATTGTTTTGTTACGTCATTCAGAATATCGAAAATAGAAGGTTTTAATTTTTGTCTAATTTTTGCCTTCTTTTTCGTGTTCACATGTGTTTTGTTAAATTGTGTTAATTGTTTAAGGGAAAACAGAAGAAAAAGAAAAAAAAAAGAAAAGGAAGAAAGAAAAGGAAGAAAAGAAACCCCCGATTTGTTTCTCCTTTTCCTTTTTAAACAATCTGTTTATCCTTATCTTTAGTAGAGACCACATTTCCGTTTCGTGAAGGAGCGAAGAAAAGTAACCCCCCCCACACCACACACACACATGAGCATGTTGTGCTTGTGCATTCGGCGTCCAGTTGACTGAACATTGAGAGGTGAGAATATTACCTGCGTGGTGGACGATTAAAAAAGGCTCTTAAATTGTCTATATGTGTATGTCTACAGCTCTGTTGCATGCTTCGCCATGTGTTCAGCCCACTAATTGTTGCCTCTCCCTTTGGGGCACCACCCCCACTTCCTTTTTTTTTTTTTTTTTGCAGACCCCTCCACATTCGGCAGCACCCTGTGAACCTGCAATTTTTATCCTCAGGGAGGCGGTATTTGCATCATTATCCTGAAAGGCACTTCGAGAGGAAGAATTCTTATCGTTTCTGTTATGGATGAATAAGCCGTTGAAAGGGAAATCTCAAATAGGAAATAGCTAGCCACACTTTATGTCGCGCTTATAACCACACGATACAGGTGTGGGAAAACATGAGCTAGGCTAACAAACACCCACGTGCAACTGAAAAAAAAAAAAATGAAACCAAGAAATATAAACAACTTGCTAACCATTTGGTGCATCTTATTTTCCATCTGTGAGTACGGCTACGTGATGAGCCTCCGAATCGGGCCTGGCAGAAGCTACAGTCAGAGCCACAATCCTCATCGGCATGGGGAAAACGAAGTGGAATTTGGAAAAAGTGGACACCTAAGAGACTTGAGAAAGCACGGAAACATTTTATGTAACAATATTTCTTCCAATAGAAAAAACGAGGTTTCATTTCTTAGTCAGAAAAAACAACTTGACGATGATGACAATGACGAGTTGGGGGACCTGTACAACGGCGATGATGATGACGCGTCTACCACTACGGGAGGTATGTGCACGCATCCACGCGGCACCGTTGCCTATTCTTCATTTTTTTTAAGTGTCAAAGGGTGAACGGGTTACCGTGTGAATGTGCGGAAAGGCATGGCTACCATGAGGAGCGTCCTCAAGAGGCGCTACCATCCCGCGCAGTTACCCGTGCGGAAAGAAAGAATTAAAAAAAAAGAAAAAAAAAGAAAGAGAAAAGAAGAAAGAGAAAAAAAGAAAGAAAAAAAAAGAAAGAAAAAAAAAAACAACATTTCGGTTTTGACTCCCTTCGATGGAGCGAGATCATAGTGTGCGTCTAGATGCATATGTATGTACGTATGCATGTGCTTATTCACGCGTGCTACCCCCGAAAACACTTGCAGGCGGCTCTGTCAGGAGTGACGACGACGATCTGGAGCCTTCCCACCAAAACGACGAGGAAGACGAAGAAGAGGGCGAGAACCAGCTATCCACCAAGGACGACGCAGAGAGGAGTGGTAAAAAGAGCAAAAAAAATAAATGAGAAAATAAGTGGGTCTGCACGAAACAGCACATGTGCGCAACTACACATGCGTACACATTATGGCGTGCACATATATATGCATGCGGAACTGATACCCCGCAGGGACAGAGAAAGGACTCAAAAAGAAGCTCCAACTGACTACGCAGGAAAAACACATAGAAGATAAAAAAGAAAAGAACCATAGTACCTTTAAGAAGTACCACTTCAATGACGATGATGAAGAAGAGGCCAGAAAAAGATCCTCAAGAAAAAGTAAATCCCTGGACGAGGCCTCCCTAGATAGCGATAATGACGAAAATGGCGATGGTGACAAAGATGATGATAGCGAGGGAGATAAAACGCAATCCAACACTAGAGACGCGATGAAGAAGGAATTGGACGTGTTTCCAGGCTTATACTTTGCAGGCATCGGGTATGACTCCCTCTTTGGAAATCCCTTGGGGGAAGCAGACTCTTTGACGGACCCTGGTTATAGGGGACAGATTATATTGATGAGCTGGGCTCTTAGCAACGAAGGAGTTGCTAACGACTTGTCCACTTTGCAACCCTTGAATGCATGGGTGCGAAAGGAAAACGCCTGCAGTAGAGCAGAATCGGTACGTTTGTCCGCGCCTGTGGAATGTCCAATTTGCTGCGTCTTGGAGAAATGGCCAAGGGAGACCCCACCCGGTAGCGGTGGCGCTGAACCATCCCAGAAGAAGGGCCCGAAAAAGACCACATAAAACAGCCACCCCAACGAATCCATGTACCTTTTCTCACTGTCCCCATTTCAACCCCTCCTTAACAGATAGAAGAATGCAGCAGCGTTGCGGACTACACCAGAAACCTGAGTGTGGAGGCGAGCGTGTCGGGGAGCTACATGGGATTCGGGGCCTTCTCGGCGTCCACCGGGTATAAGAGCTTCCTCCAGGAGACAGCCAAGCGAACCAGCAAGACGTATTTGGTCAAGTCAAACTGCGTGAAGTACACGGTTGGCTTGCCTCCCTACGTGCAATGGTGAGTAGTGGCATCGCCCTTCCCCCCTTATGCATACGCCCAAACGTACGCACAAATATATGCACAACCTTACTCACGTCGGCGCACCAGTAGGCCCTCCTTACCGAGGACCACCACGGACAGTAGATGCGCCGCAAAAAAGAAAAATGCGCCACGCCTGCCCACACAAAAGCGTTATATTTTTACTGACACAATGAGCAAACTTCCTTTTTTCATTTTCCAGGAAAGTAACCACCGCCTTCAAAAACGCAGTGGAGGGACTCCCATCCCATTTCAGAGGCCTAGAAGAAGACAGCGAATGCCCGTCGAATGTCTACGAGCAGAAGAAAACGTCCCAGGAGTGCGAAGATGTGCGCACGTGGATTACATTCTTCAGCACGTATGGCACTCATGTCATTATGGAAGCACAGCTGGGTACTCGAACGAGGGAGAGAAGCCGCGTTATCGGTTTAGAGGAGTAGCGGTCAGATCCAAGGGCGAAAGAAAAAGGAGGAAAAAGAGGGAGAAAAAAGAAAAAGGCTTCCCCCCCTTCCACCTGCACATACGTGCTTACACACATGTTGAAGACACTTCGATAACTTCGCAGACGTCGCACACTTCTGACAACCCGCATATGTTTCCGCGCCCCCACTTCCTTCCCCCCAACCGCAGGTGGCAAAATCACAAAAATCATCCGCGTGGAAAAGTCCTCGATGAACAAAATGCAACAGGACGGAGTCAGCGTGAAGGCGGCAATACAGGCACAGTTTGGCTTTGCCAGCGTAGGCGGGTCCACAAGCGTCAGTTCTGATAACTCGTCCAAAAAGAACGAAGAGAGTTACCAGATGAGGGAAGAGCTAGTTGTGATTGGAGGAAACCCAATCAAGGATGTAACGAAGGAAGAGAATTTATACGAATGGTCCAAAACTGTATCCACCCATCCGATGCCAATAAACATAAAGCTGGTAGCGATTTCGGCCCTGTTCGAGACGGAAGATTTGAAGAACTCCTACGAGCAAGCTCTCCTTTACTACACCAGGCTGTATGGCTTTTCCCCCCACGACACCATGCAGAAGGACGAGAAGGACATAGTTAAGATTGTAAGTGATCATGAGCGGGGGCGGCACACTCGTAGGAGAGTGATACGTGTGAGAATGCGTGAGAGAGAAAATAAAAACACATCCTGCACATCTGTTCTTCTTTTTCTTCTTCTTCTCCTCCCTACACCACAGCTGACCGGTTCGACAACAGTCACCAACAGTGGCCCACCCCCCATAAGCGCAGAATGCCCACACGGCATGGTGGTCTTATTTGGCTTTGCAACCAAGCAGAATTTCTGGGACAATACGAACAAATTGAAGGGATACGATATAGAGATCTGTGAATCTGGCTTGAGTAGCTGCACGTCGAAACAGGGAAGTACAAACAAGTATGATGTGGCCTACATATATATCGAATGTGGCCTCCAAGCTTTACCATTCACAGATCAGGTGGTCAGCGTAAGTAGCACGACTTACAACGAATTGAAATGTCCAAATGGTTACTCTCTTTTGTTTGGATTTGGAATGGCTACTTCTTCTGGCAGGCACCAATCAGCTCTCCACACGTATTTCACGGCCTGCCGACCAGGTCAGCATACACCCCACAAGGGGTGGGACACACATACATGTGCATCTGCGCACGCTATTCAATCCGCAGGGGATGTTGTCTCACACTAGTGCAAACAGTACCACCGCACTGACGTAAACATATATGTTTTTTCTTTTTTTTTTTTTTCCTCCCCCTTGTTCCCACCCTCACAGGCATGAAAAGCTGCTCCCTAAACATGAACAATAGCGATGACAAGAGCTACTTATATCTATTCTGTGTAGACGCAACCATATGGACGGGATTGAATGACCTGTCGCTGATCGCCAAGGATGATTTACACACCGCTGTTAACAAGTACAAGCAATTTAATGATGGTCAATTAGTCGTTACATGTCCTTCAGAAGGAACCATATTGACGGGATTTTATGGTGAGACGCATACCTCCAGTCCTTATGTGTCTGCCCCCTTTGGCAGATGTGACAAGAGTTTAAAGGCCTGTTCAGTGCATGGGTGCGGCCAGGGAATCGGCATTCACAACTACAGGACGGTGTTCGTCGTGGCGTTGTGCAAGAATAACTAGTGGTACGCACCTGTGTTGTATTTTACTTTTTTTTTTTTTTGTTTTGTTTTTTTTCTCTCCTTTTGTTTGTTTTTTAAGAGGGGTTTCTCCCCCGCCATGTTAGTGTGGCTTTGCGTTGCGGTGATTTTTTCGCGACGACAACGTCTCGTGACGAGAACCTTTCGTGACAACTTTCCTCTATGATGAAGTTTTTTTAAAAAATATGCAAAAGGTTAAAGCGTTTTTCGTATTGGACACTTGGAGTGACCTACTTGGATGGTCCCTTTCTGGCCATTCCGGTATGCATATACCTCGCACATACACAATGCGGGGTTCATGTAGTGAAAGAATTTCACAAAGTTAGTTTGTTCATCGGGTGAAGGGTGTTTTTTTCTCTCTTCCAAAGGGGGTATTATCCCCCTCTCACGAATTGTCCACGAAGACGCTGTACGAGTAGACATTCCTGGACTCGTTCTTGCACTGGTCGACCGCCTTGATCTCGTCCAGAAGCCACGTCCCCGCCATGGAGCCCTTGGGCAGTAAGATCGTCTCCTTCATCCTCTTGTATTCCCTTCCTTGAGGCAGCAAAGTCCTGTCCACGTGGCTCGAGTGGATTCCCCCGTGAGGATCTCTCAGATGTAAGGTAATATAGTACACCCCGGAGAGATCGTCGTACACGTCAAACTCAACCGTCACTTCCGTCTCTCCGTCGTGCTGATCATTAGCTGGCCTGCTCGTAACCCTAACCCGAGTGATAGTGGGCTCAGTTGTATCCCTGGGACCGGAGCTTTGCAATTCGGCATAGTATCTGTTCGACGTCACATTGAGAATGTTCTGATTCCCCGCATCATCTTCTACTGCCAGTTGGCGGAAGTAGTACCTACTTCCTACGCAGTAGTGCGGGATATGCACTGGATCCATCACTTGAAAGCATTTCAAGTTAGAAACATTCATGGTGGTGTGCGCTTTGCACGCATCTATATTGACTTCTCGAAACCCACTCGTCGATATGTCCCTCACGAAGTAGTCGTTCCTTATTGCATTCATATCAAACTGGGAGTCGTATGACTGGTATGTGTGGTTTCCAAAGGCATAGCTATCACTCTCCATGGAGGCGAAGTTTGCGAACAATCCGCCATGGACCTTGAGTCCACTGTTTTCCAAAACGAGCATATCCAATCGGAGAAGAGAATCTTCGGAGCCCTGCCCATTGTATGGGTAAATCTGAACAGAGTCCAGCAGGGGGATAGGCTGATCAACATCTTCATTCTCATTATTCACATACAAGTAGAGGAGGAAGGAGCCCAGCCCTGTGTAGCGTTTTATGTCGTTCTCTCCAGTGAAAGTCACAGACTCAGCCACCCATTTGCCCTTGCTCTCTGTGGAGTTAAATTCGAACTGAGCGATCAACACATGGCTGCACTCGGAGTTGTCCTCCGTGTGGAAGAAGACATCTTTGTATGTTTGCTGCTGCGAGAAAAATCTTGCATGGGCGTACTTAGCGCACCCTTTATTTCCCGTATAGGATAGCAAATTCAGATGTATTTTCACCATTTTACTCTCCGAGGGACCTCCTTTGACCTCTACGTGTATTTTGTTCACCTTCCCTGGGTAATAAAAGTTCTGATTCCCCAAGTTGATAACTTCAAATGTGTGCCTACCAGAAGTAACGTAAAAGCTACCACTAAAGAGTTTCTCCTTAATCCAGTCATACTTATTAATACTCCTCGAGTTTAACAAGTTTGGGTTCAGAACAAACGAAGCTATAGACTCTGCGAAATCTTCTCCGGGTGTTTTATCATGCGCGTAAGCAGAAACGAATCCGACTTCGTCCTTAGTGGCCCACTTACTAGGAGACATCGGCTCTGGGTACCACTGGCCTTTGACTTCCCATTCTTTTCTCAATTCAGCGGACAGCATGTTGACGAAGAGAAAGTGCCCTACTTCGTGGAGCGTCAAGTGAGAAATGTCTCTATAATTTACAAAGGCCGATTCCATAAATTCGATGAATGAATTTCTGGAAGGACCTGCAGGGAAGGCAACTGCGGGGGCTGTTGGGTAGACTGGGTGTTTCACTCCATTTTTCCTTCTCGCCAAATAGCTCAACCCCTTAATTTTTTGCAATCCCGCTGGATATTCATCCCATGAGGTAGCCAATTCGACTATCTCTTCCACGTTCTGACTCCATGGTTGGTAATCCTGCGCTGAATACCCTGTGACGTTTTCCACTTCGGTAGGGTTTTTCACAGGGTTTAACAATCGAACTCCATGCTTTTCCTTAAAGTAGCTAACGAATAGATCATAATCATCTGCAAGGATAGCTCGGATCAGCACCTTCTCCAACCTCCTCGAGTAGTATTTCCCATTGAGGCCCTCTGTATGCACCTGCTTCTTAGAATATTCAAACGCGCTGCCAGACACACGTACCGTCTTGGAGTAGGCCTCATCATTCTCTTTATATGTCTCTGTCTGCATGTCAAATGCTCCCAAATCCTCGTGCACCAGAATCCATCGTTGATGCTTCCTCTGACCAGCTCTCGCCTCCTTATCGTAGGTCACTAACTTCACACATGAGGGAAAAGCAGACAACACGCTTAGCAACCTGTCTGAGTACTCAGAACCCCAATACCCTACCAACTCGATTCCGTAAAATGTCTTCAACAAAGCTGCAGATCCTGATGAGTCTAACTTCAATTCGTTTGAGATATCGTGTCCATGTGTCCATCCAGCTTCATCGCTATGAATCACGTTTATGTTTTCCAATGGGATGGGAGCGCTTGACTGAAGTTCCCACTGGTATATGAACAAGTTGGAGACGTTCGGATAAAGATCTATCTCAATAGTGTCCCTATAATCTGAGTTCACAAACTTGCACTTGGTACAAGGCAAATTCACCTTAATAGCACTAGGCGTTAAGTAGGTAGGTCCAAAGCTACGTAAGTAGTATCTTCCTCCATGAACAATAAATTTGAAGTGAGGATTCTCAGACGTCAGATCTATTACTTGCAAAGAGTCGAAGTTATTTGAGTACTGAGCTCCTAGTGCTATCGATATTGGGTGCCCATTTGCGATCCCTTTGACATGCCCCGTAATTTCATACTTGATGTCCACATTACTTAGGGAGGAGTGTACCCTCTCTCTATCATGCATTAAATTTGTTAACGTGGCTGACGTCTGCATAAAAATGGCTTTCCCAAAGGGGCTCTCATCGTCTGTAATTAACTCCTGTTCTTTGCTTTGGCTTAGTCGGCTTCCTCTGTACTTGAGAGCGCCGCTTCTCTCAGCCGCCGCGTCTTCTGAAAATCTCAAATGTTTGACGTTGTTATCTCCGCCAAAGTTCCTTATGGTGTACGTCCTGGTGACGCTTAGAATGCCAACCCACAGGGCGAACAACGCGAACGAGTTGAATTGCCTCATGATGGCAGCTCAAGGGGGTGGCGAAGCGGGGAACAAGCGGAGAAGAAGCAGGGAAGACAAAATGAAGGAGAAGTACTAAGGCACACTCTTTACTCCTCCTTTGACTTACAGAAGAGATGGCTCCCTTTTAAAAAAAAAAATTAACACGCACATGCGCGGAGGAAGACACACGAATTTACGAGCAGACAAGGAATCTTGGCATTCGTATTTGGTGCGCGGTGGAAAAATTCCACATGAAAAAGGGAGTAGACGCAAAAAAAGGAAGAATTACACGCAGGGGGGCATAGGCGGCGCGACCGACAAACACAACGGGACAAAACTTACGTACTAGCAAAATAACGTCACATGAGAGGGGGTTGCGCGCGTGTGTTATAGGCTGGGTTCTACATTCAAAAAAGGGGAAGACAGACCGGAAAATTCGGAAAATGCGGAAAAAGTGTCGAAAACGGCGATCAAGGGGGGATGCAACATAAGGTATGGAGGACGGCACATTTACGTTTAAGTAGGCGCATACAAGAGAAAGGGATAAAAAATAGAATAAAATGGCGGAAAAAATTAATAATCGAGATTGTTCGATATGCAAAACGGCGAGTAACAAAAGGTAAGTCTTCGTTTGTTTGGCTTTAAGGTAGTTTTATACTAGCTTTAACTTGGTTGTTGGCTTTTTGGGTGGTTTTTGCTTAATTAGTTTTTTAAAACTATATTTATTTGTTTTGTTTTAAAATTATTTTAAAGTATTTTTTAATTATTTTAAATTATTTTTTAATTATTTTTTACGAACTCGTTTAGCGGTTTGTTTGTCTTTTTACCTTCTTAAATTAGACACAGTTACAGGAAAAAAGAAAGAAAATATATATATATACACATGTATATGTGGAAACACGTTCCATAAAAAGGATTTTCCAAAGGATTAAAAAGGACGGCGAGTTCACACACGAACACGGCGGATGGTGAGTTGTGGACGTACAGGAGAAGCTGCTCCTTATTCGAGCTCTCATGCATGTTTAATTAAGCTCAGCATGATCCTGAGTGGTTTGGTGAGGTGTGAATCGGCGTGGTGAAGTATGAAGTTGCGTGATGCGGTATCAAGCGGAGTGGTAAAAGATGAAGCGACGGCGTAAGATGCGCTTGTTTTCGCGTTGCTTCCGCCCTTTTGAGTTGTCTCAACAGAGTTGTAACAAGTATAAAAACGCATGCTGCATCTGCATGAGTACACAATATGGTTGCAACGTGCATGGCAATTACTTGTTCCCATATGCAATACGTATGGTGTTAATGGGGAAAAAATAAAATAAATGGCATCATATTTCGAAAAAAAAATATATATTTAACATTTTAAAGTGTTTATCACGAAATAGCTTTTTTTTTTTTTTTTGCATG